>NC_142518.1:13862500-13987500 GCF_057876585.1 Rhinolophus sinicus
CTTTGGGTCCCTGTTTCCTCCCAGATGTATGCAGTTGTCAATCACTTCTTGCTCCTCCCATTTCCCCCTTCCCTTGACATAAAAGAAGCCTGAATTTTGGGCTCTCTTAACATGGATTTGAGGAACCTCTAAGACTCCCATCTTCTCAATTGGGCACCTTCTCGATCAATAAACCTTTCTTTACTCCATCCTCTGACGTTTTGAATATTGGTCATCAGAAGCATTGAACAAAGGAACTTTTGGACCACTAACATGACGACACAACCAGAAGGGCCTGACTATAAATCAAGAAGAGGGCCCTCTCTGGAACTGGACCATGCTAACACCTTGATCTTGGACTTCCCAGGCTCCAGAACTATGAAAAATAAATTTCTGTTGTTTATAAACTACCTAGTCTATTGTATTTCCTTATTGCAACCTCAATGAACTAAGAAAATTGGTACAGAGAAGTGTGGCTGCTCTTGTAACAAATGCCTAAAAATGTGGAAGCAGCTTTGGAACTGGGTAATGGGCATAGGCTGGAAGAATTTTGAGGTTTTATGCTAGAAAAAACCTGCATTGCCATGAACGGACTACTGGGGCAATTCATCTGAGGGCTGAGAAGGAGAGGAGGAATGCTGTAGAGAAAGCTTCAATCTTAGAGATTTGAAGTGGTCATGAACAAATGTTGATAGAAATATGGACAATAAAGCCCATTCTGATCAGGTCTCAGATGGAAGTGAAGAACATGTTATGGGAAAGTGGAGGAAAGGCAATCCTTGTTATAAAAGGGGCAAAGAGATTGGCTGAATTGTGGTCATGTCCTACTGGAAGGTGTGAGTAGTGAAAATGGATATTTGAAGAAATTTCTAAGCGAAGTGTTGAAGGAGTGGCCTGGTTTCTCTTGAATGCTTATAGTAAAATATGAGAGGAGAGAAATGAGTTGAAGGTACAAGTGTTAATCTAAAAGCAAGTGGACTTTAAAAATTTGGAAAAGTCTGAACTTATCCATATTGAAAGAGACAAGAAAGCTTGTTAGATGAGAACACAAAGAGTATGCTGAATTGATGAGGAGATTGGCATGGATTGACCATTTTCATTGAAGCTAGGAGTTAGTCATCAAGACAGTGGGGAGACTGATTGGCTATCAAAATAGAAGCCAGGACCTATTGTCCAGATCAATGGAAGAATGACCCCCAGGGCATTTCAGCGATCATGGGGCTACTTCTCCCACCACAGACCCAGAGTGCAAGGGCCTACAGGGCAGAATTATTTCAAAAAAGGGGCTATCTCAGCCAGGTGGCCTCTTATCTAGGCTCCACCTTAAAACCAGTACCATGCTTCTTGACCACCCCAGGTGCAGCTTTCTCTGGGCCCAGCAAAACCAGGAGGGGGAGCAGTCTCAACCTAGATTTGAAAGGATGGAGCCACACAGGGCTACAGGCACTGGCAGAGGGCCACTGTGGAGGCAGGCTCCCCACAGAGAGCCCTCACAAGGGCAATGCCCATTGGAGCTGTGTGGGCAGGGGCACCCTAAGACCCCAAACCTGTAGAGCCACCCATGCAACTCCAACCTAGGAGAGCCACAGGCACAATGCTCCAACCCATAACCATGATGTGCCCAGCAAAATCTGGGGCTATGGCCACAGGCCCAGTGGGTCTTAAGGTTTTAGACTCGCTGAAAACCAATTACACCTTTCCTCTTTCCTGTTTCTCCCTTTTGTATTTTAACATTTTTTTTATTTATTGAAGTACATTTGACATATAATATTATGTAAGTTAAAGTATACAACATGTTGATTTGATACATTTATATACTGTGACATGTTAGTTAGCACCTCTATCATGTCACATAATTATCACTTCTTTTTTTGTGGTGGGAATGTAACCACAGAACCAGCTCAAAATGGTCCTATCCTATTTAACAAGATACTGAGTTGCTTTTCGGAGACAACAGATCAAAACCACTAGTCATGCAGCAGAAGTACGCACAGAGGAGAGAATTTTGACCTCCAGCTGCACCAGGAACCAAAGTCTCAGCCTCCACCCCCATGTATGGAACCAGAGGAACAGGACATAATCGGAACTTGAGCACTAGAACCCTACCAGAAGCGAAGGGTCCATTGTCCAGAAAGATCCAGTGCCAACACCTCTTACCATAAATGGCAAAATTCCAAGATCCTCCAATTAAAACTTGCCCCACCAGCACTTCCAAATACACGTTCCCTCTAACCCCTTAAAAACTTTTAACCTAGTCCAGCGAGGCACTATTAGTTCTCCAATCTTCTCAGATGGCGACTTCTTGAACAATATTCCGACCTTACTCCAAACTCTGTCCTTTTCAGTTTTGGCCTTTTGAAGTGGCAAGCATATGAACTTGTGTTCTGTAACAGGAATACTGTTTCTCCTTTTTGGAATGGGAGTCTTTATCCTATGCGTTTCCCACCATTGTGTTTTGGAAGCACATAACATGTTTGATTTCACAAGTTCACAGTTGGAGAGCAACTTGCCTCAGGATGAATGGTTTCAACCATATCTGATACAGAAGATTTGTAGATGAAACTTTGCACTTAGACTCCTGAGTTGATGACATGTGAGAAGGACGTCAATTTCGGGGGGGGGGGGGCATGGGTATAATGCCATGGTCTGAATGTTTGCATCCCCTTAAAATTCATGTATTGAAATCTTAATGTCCAATGTGGCGGTATTAGGAGGTGGGCCTTTGGGAGGTGATTAGGTCATAAGAGCTGCCCTCATGAATGAGATTAGTGCCTTTATAATTAGTGCCTTTATTGTAAGAGATCCCTTATTCCTTTAAACATGTGAGGACACAGAGAGAAGACCCTGGCTATCAACCAGGAAAAAGGCTTTCACCAGCACGTAACCATGCTGGCACCTTGATCTTAGATTTCCCAGCCTCCAGAACTGTGAGAAATAAATTTCTGTTGTTTCTAAGCTTTAAAAAAATGTTGTGTGTGTGTGTATGGGGGGGGGGTTGGCATGGGAAGAGTTGTGTGTGAAAGGCAAAGTAATCATGGCACATTACTTGGTTCAGGTGTGAACATTATTTACAATATCCTAATAATTTTTTAAATGCAGAATATAAGCTTAACTAAAAAATTGTGATATAACTGTCATGCGAGGAGATAACCATGATTTGAAAGAGCTAAAATCCTCATCTATTTTAGAAGGAAGTCAATACCTGTATGAGATTTCTATTGCTGCTGCAACAAATTTACCACAAACTTAGTAGCTTGAAATAACACGAATTTGTTCTCTTACAGTTCTGAGGTAAAAAGTCCAGTGTGGGTCTAATGGAAATAAAATCCAGGCATCAGCAGGTTGTTTTTCTTTCTGGAGGCTCTCGGGAAGAATCCATTTCCTGCTCATTTGGGTTATTGGCAGAATTCAATTTCCTGCAGTTGTAGAACTGAGGTCCCTATTTGCTTACCGGTTGTGAGCTTAGTCTCAAGGTCCTTAACCTTAATCAGATCTACAAAGTTCCTTTTGCCATGTAAGGTAACAAATTCACAGGTTCCAGGAATTAGGACATGGACATATTTGTGAGCCCATTATTTTGCCAGCCACAATATCTAATGTCATGCAGAAGTGGATGAATTTCTAAAAATATATGCATATTATTTTCAAAGGATTAAAAACAGCAAGCAAAGGATGAAGAGGTTGCTTCTAGGAAAGGTAACTTCCTTGTGTGCTTGTGGGTTAGGATAGAAGATTTGAAATAAGGTGGTAGTCTATTTTGTTCAAAGCCTCTAAATACTACTTGACTTTTTAAACCAGGAGCAAGCACTTCTCTAATAAAAATTAAATGCAATTATAATATAAAATAAAGGGAAGATTTTTCCAATTACTGTTTTAGAAAGAAGGAAATCAAGTTTGCAAAGGATGAAGTTTAGAAGGAAATACTCAATGTCTCAGTTATATATAATGGCCTAGCTGAAATTTAGGAAGGTGGATGCTTTTATTTTTTGCTAAAGATTAAAGGGAACATCTGATTCTTAGCTGTCAGATCTTTTAAACTCAGTAAATCATATCTATGAGTAAAATGGAGTGCTTGGCCTAGATGCCATAACCTAATGTGGTTTATTACAGAAGAACACAATTCTTCACTCTCCTTGTATTATCAAAGTGAGATTTTGCAGCTCTTCCTATCAAGACATGGAGTCTGTTTCCCCACCTTCTGAATCTGACTAGCCACTGGGATGAAGGAGAAATGACATTGTGTCAGTTCTGAGCCTTGGCCACAAGAGTCCTGCTTCTGCTCTCCCTCTTGGACATAAGAACAAACCTGGGCTATCCTGCCGGAGGATGAGAGACTACATGGAACAGTGATAAGCCAGCCCAACTCAGGCCATCCTAGACTAGGCTTCCTCTGGCTATCTGATAGCTCATGGCAGACACATGACTAAGTCCAGCTAAGACACCAAGCACTGCTCAGCTGAGCCCAGCCCAAATTGCCAGTTGTGAGCTAAATAAATGGTGATTTTCTAAGTCATTTTGTTTTGTGGTAGTTTGTTACACAGCAATAGCTAAGTGATTTGCCAAGTACCACTATATTATAACTACAAGCCATGTACCAAAGTGAAAATAAAGAGCCTGTTTACCTTTAGAACTCAAATTTATAAAGCAAAAATGCCATTTTTCCTCTTGAAATGTTTTATTATCAATGTTTTATTTCTGGTAGCATTGTATTCTTTTGTGAGTTTCTAGAACAGCTTAATATTACTTTTATTACAGTGCCTTTTCTATCCTTTCAGAATTCAATTTGACTTCCTAAACTGGAAATTCATATTCAAGATATAGAGATTAAGAGGACCTTTTCCTAAGGTCAACCACAGTATTATGAGGCCAGTAGAAATATGAGAAATGTTTGATTATTTCTGTAACCACATGAAGTAGCAAGTCCTAGCTCAAAGAGAAATGGACTTTTCCTTGTAATGTGAGGAAGAGTTAAAGACAGAAAACATAAGTGTTCTTCCAGGATGTTTAGTAATACTTGTGGATAATAAAATTATTACATTCCTGGAAAAATACAACGAACAACATAACAATCACTTATACTCCCGTTTCCCAGAGATAGTTAATATTTTGCATATTTCTTTCCATGTTCTAGATATAATTTTGCAGTTTTAAAATCTTTTATAATGCTTTATATGCTTTTTCCACAAAATACATATTAAGCAGCTTCCCACTAAATTTTTTTCAGTAAAATACTTTTAATAGCTTTATAATGTTCCATTTTGTGCATAATTATTATTGACTTTAGTTTATAATCTAATAAAATGATGTATAATTTAGGTTTCTTTTCATTGCAAATTGATATAAGTGCGATGTGGAACATTATTGTGCATAAATCTGTACATTTTTCATGTTTCTGGATATTTTATTAGAATATATGCCTAGGAGTAGAATTATTAAGAAAAAGGAAATTAATATTTTTCAGGCTCTTGAAACACAACAAACTGTCCTCCCAAAAAGATGGCATCAGTCCCTGTTCCTGGCTGCAGTGAAGGAGAGGGATTCTTTCAATGTAAGTTTAACAGTATTAAGTTTATGCTTCTTTAAAAATCTGGGTTATTTTGAATGACAAAAACATCTTATTGCTTTATTTTGTATTTTTACAATAGTATGACTATTTTCTCAAGTATTTATTACCAATTTTCATTTTCACATTGGAAGAATTTTCTGATTATGTCCTTTACTTAATTTATTGAAAGCATTTTAATTCCTGTGAGCACTTTGTAGACTAAGGATTTTAATCTTTGTCTTTCACATTTCTTGCATACAATATTCCCAGCTTATTCTTTGATATCTAATTTTGATTAGCAGAAGTCTTACATTGTTACCTAGACATATCTATCGCAATTTCTACTTGACTTTTTTGGTTACTTTCCAGTTCAGTATACTTTTCTTTATCCCAAGATGAGATCATTATTTAGCCATTTCCTTCTATGCTTTTATGTTTAAATTTTTTTTTTTGGCTTCTGAATATTTAATCAGTGGGTCAATCATAGCTTCCAGTAATAATATGTTTAGGAAGAATGAATTACCCCAGGTAAACAGTGGTAGAGGAATCTTTTTATTCTCTTCTTTTAGGGAATATACACTTATGAAATTGTGATGAAGTTAAAAGATTTAGTTTAACTTTGACAGTTGAAGTTTTTTTCTGTTACTATTGGGCTTTTTCTCTCTAATCTACAGAGATGCAGCGCTATCTCCAAGAGAGATGACCCAGATTCATTCTCTGTCTGATAAAAGCTAGTTGAGAGGAGTGAGAGCTTTTTCCACATCAGTGATCAGTCTGACCATTGTGATGAGAAATTGGGAACACACACGTACATTCAAGAGAATGGATGGAAAATATAGCATGTTGAAAGTTGGTCTCGATGTTTTTTGTTTTAATAAAAGCATTCTAAAACATGCAAAATGTCCTCCTCTCAATTGCTTTCTGATGGCTTCCTAATATAACAAAGTACTTTATTTTCTCAAAATATCTGCTAAACCTATCCTTTATTGTAATATGCTGGCTATCACTGCAAATAAATTTGAGCTAGAGTAGTATAACACTAACAGCATCAAAGGTTTTATAGAAATGATTATGTATTCTCTACCTACTTCCAAACCTAGAGCAGTTTACAAAAACTTAGATATTATGAATCCAACAAATCTATAATTATTAAAGGGGAAGTACCAAATAATGGGAACAAGGGTTGGGATGGAGATGGGAAAGATGAGAGTAGAATAATTAGAACAAAAAGTGAAGCCAAAGGATGCTATTATTTAATGAATTAAATAACTGTAAATTTCCTGGAAGCCAAGGTAAAAAGGGAACTGTAAGGATTACACAGCTATCTAACAAAGGGGGACATATAAAATCACCAGGAGAGACAAACCATAGCTCAGAACTCTGAGAAAAACTGAACACTTAAGTTGGGCACTGAACAATGTAATGAACAGTATTTTAAATAGCAATTCTACAACTACTACAGAGACCTTCTTTATATGCCCATTTTTATATTGGTTCTATATTTTAAAATGAGAGCATAATGTCAATAGAAGTTTTGTTAAAGCATTTATTGAGGAATATTGAGTTGAAAAGGCAATATTGAGCAAAGGTAGGATTTGGAACAAGGATCTACAGCATAAAGGAGCCGCAGGTATTCGGGATAGTTAGCAGAACTAGGATTTGTAAAATCAATCAATTCAGGAGCACACTTACGTTACCTGATCATCATGGAAAGAGAGATAAAACCAAGTTGTGGGGGATAAGGGGGAAAAAGGAAAACTGTAGGAGGCTTACACTGGCTCCAGTGTCCACCATGTACTTTCATGTGGTTCAAAAGTTTGCATTATTAATAACTACCTTTTCTACTCCTCACACCATAAAGAGGTAGATTCCCTCTTTCTAGGCAAGGGTCAAGATACAGAGTCAAACTGAACTTAGGTGAACAGAAGTGATTTATGAAAATGATCATCTTTTAATAGAGCTGAAACTTTTAGTTCAGGACCCTCTCTTCTAATTTCCCTGTATTCCTATCTGAGCCCACTTCTCTCCATCCCCCCCCTCCTTATTTTATGGAAAAATTACATACTGTTATTAAATATATAGAAAATGAGAGAAAATACCAGTGGTGCCAAAATATGTATACAAGTGGACACCTCAGTCAGTGTTGCTCAAGCAGTAGTTCACCATAATCAGAAGTGTTTGGATGCTGACGGTAACCACTTTGAGCACCTCTTGTCATTGCAGATGTCAAGCGTGACTTGTATTCCTCTTTTGTTATCAGTATACCGTGTTTCCCTGAAAATGAGACCTAGCCGGACATCAACTATAATGTGTCTTTTGGAGCAAAAATTAACATAAGATCCAGTATTATATTATATTATATTATATTATATTATATTATATTATATTAGACATGGTTTATATTATATTATACTATACTATACTATACTATACTATACTATACTATATTATATTATATTATATTATATTATACCCGGTCTTATTTTACTATAAGACCAGGTCTCTATAATATAAAGTAAAATAAGACTGGGTCTTACTTTATAATAATAACTTTATAATATAAAGTAAAATAAGACCAGGTCTTATAATAATTTTTGCTCCAAAAGACACATTAGAGCTGATTGTCCGGCTAGGTCTTATTTTTGGGGAAACACGGTATATTGAGTATTACAATTTCATTAGTTTTTTTCTTTCTTAAAACATGTATACATTTTTTGGCACCCTCTGTACATAGTCATAGTTACATAACTTAAATACAATTCTATATTCAATTCGGATAATGTCTTCATATGAATTTCTTTTTTACTTTTTATTTTGGAAAATTTCAAACTTACAGAAAGTAGAGAGAAGGATATAATGAATCCATTAACTGTCTGTTGCTGCACCAGTCAATGACATTTTTACCAACTTTATTTCATCTCTCCTATTTCCTACTTTTCCCAATATCTTATTATAAAAATTTTCAAATATAGAAAAAAGTTGAAAATTTGTAAAATGAATCCTCATAGGTCCATCATTTATCTAGATTCTACAATTAATCTTTTCCTATGCTTGTTTTATAACATATCTATTCAACCTTTCATCTATCCATCCACAAATCTCTCATATTTTGATGTATTTCTAAGTAAGCTACAGACATCAGTATATTTACCCCAAGTACTTCAGCTAGCAGATTAGTAATAAAGTTCAGCATTTGTTTATAGGTCCTTATTTTGAAGTAAATTTCACATACAGTGAAATACACAAATCTTAAGTGTACCGTTTGAGGCGTTTTGATATATGCATACTCATACACCTGTGTAGCCCAAACTCTATTAAGAGATATAACATAACCATCACCCTAGAAAATTCCCTCATGCCCCTTCCCACTCAATTCATGCCTCCACCCTGACTTCAAGAAACAACCACTTTTCTGATGTTTTTCACCTTAGATTGTTAGTTTTGCCTCTTTTAGAACATCATATAAATGGGATTATGTAGTATATGCTCTTTAGTGTAAAGCTTCTTTCACTCAACATGTTTTTCAGATTTATCCATGTTGTGTGTATAACTAACTTATTTCAATACCTCACTTAAATTTTTTTTGATGAAGTATTTTAAAGAAAATCCCAGGAATCCTCATACACTGTTGGTGGGAATGCAGACTGGTGCAGCCCCTATGGAAGGCAGTGTGGAGGTTCCTCAAAACATTACGAATATAATTGCCATATGACCCAGCAATCCCTCTCCTGGGTATCTACCCAAAAACTCTGAAAACATTTATACATAAAGATACGTGTGCTCCAATGTTCATTGCAGCATTGTTTACAGTGGCCAAGGCATGGAAACAACCAAAATGTCCTTCAATAGATGAATGGATAAAGAAGTTGTGGTATATATACACAATGGAATACTATTTGGCAGTAAGAAAAGATCAAATAGGATCACTTGTGACAACATGGACGGATCTTGAGATTATAATGCTAAGCAAAATAAGTCAGACAGAAAAAGCAGAGAACCATATGATTTCACTGATATGTGGTATATGAACCAAAAACAACAAAAGAACAAGACAAACAAATGAGAAACAAAAACTCATAGACACAGACAATAGTTTAGTGGTTACCAGAGGGTAAGGGGGGTGGGGGTGGGAGATGAGGGTAAAAGGGATCAAATATATGGTGATGGAGGGAGAACTGACTCTGGGTGATGAACACACAATGGGATTTATAGATGATGTAATATAGAATTGTACACCTGAAATCTATGTAACTTTACTAACAATTGTCACCCCAATAAACTTTAATTGAAGAAAAAAAGAAAAGAAAATCCCATGCAATGTGCTCTTGCCTATTAATGATTCTATTTCATTTGTATTCTCATTTGTGCAGAAGTGTACTCTGTCTCTAGTTTTCGCCATCATAATCTTTTCACTTCCTTCTGGTAAGCCATAGGTCACCCAATAGATTTGCCTGCGTGGATTCCATGCTACTAACACACTTAGGCCACCAAACACTTTCTGATAGTAGCATGAATGAGGGAAATTGAACACTTTCTACTTGCAGCAAACACTTTTTTGCTATATTATTCTTTTAATGTTTTTCTAGAGGATTGTTTCTTTTCCCTCCCTAGATCTTCCAAGAAGCTTTCAGACCACTTAGTTTTACCACCGCCATCTCTGTATGCATCACATCCCAAGCACTGCATTGCTCCATTCATCTGTGCTCATAACAGGGACTATTTTACATGAATGGTCCAATTTTATGGATCCTTTGATTCTGTCATCCATAGATGGAGAAAAATTCCAGTAGACAGAGGAGGGAATCATGGTGGATTAAGAGTGCAATTTTTACTCTACCTGAAAGATCTTCCTTTTCCTGAATATTTTGGTAGAAATGTTAAAGAAGTTGTTTTACACTTTATGTCAGTTTGGAATTATTTTACTTTCAAATTTCCAGAAACAAGCTTCTGACCTGAACTACGAGCAGTTTAATTGTGGGACTGGGAATGAACAAGGTTAGTCTATGTTTCGCTTCACCACAGATGTCAAGTTAATTAGTAAGAAGCCCAGAAGGAGCAGTTTGGGGATTTGATTTTCATCACCCACTGGAGGGAAAAACATCAGCTACCGAGAGAGTGTTCTCAGTGTGTCTGCACCCTGTTATTCCTCCACTTAAAATTTGACATCCAGAATAAAACACACCCTCTTGGGGATCACATGTGGTGGTAAACACATTTACCTCCTCTGTTGTGATAAGCAGAAAAATGCAAGCGACTTATTTATTTTTAAAATGTGTTGGCACCTAAAATTTTAAGCAAGCATAATATAAAAATCAAGATTAGATTTTAAAATGTCTCTTGTGTAATTATATACCATATAACATACTGTGAATAATATATACTTTAAACAAACAAATAAGTAGCATAGTCTTTGAAAAACACAAAGTTTGAACCACCTCACTATAAGATGTGCTAAAACATCTAATCTGGAGACATTTATAAAAATGAGCTTCCCAGGACTTGGTAAGTTTTGCCTTCCTCAATTTAGAAATGGCCACGACAGGGTATGTAACAGCACAACTCTGTGATGATAATGGCATTCCACTTTGGCATAAAAAGAAATGTATGTCGAATATAAAGCTTCTTCCCTCTTTTCCCATGTTTCTGTTTTCTTTTCCCACACATTCCTGTTGTGTACCTTAACACATATTTGTTGCAACAATAAGTATAAATATGTGAAAACTGTGTGGATTTCATAGAAGATGGCAATTACCTGGAACTATCATTTAGGTCTCCACAGAATATATTTAGGTTCATTACCATTTCTGATGGGTTCAAAATTCATTAAGGATGCAGAAGAGATGAGGCTCAGTGAGGTTCAGTGATTTGTCCAAAGTTACACAGCTGTGAAGATCAGAACTCAAACCTTGGTCCTCTGAGCTTATATCAAGTTTCCTTTCTCTTATATCAGATATCTCCACTAAAGACAGAAGGTATACACACACAAGAGATTACAACACGAGACCACAGACAATGAACGATGTACGTGTAATATAAGATTCATGTCCAAACATCATTTCCAAGTGGGATTGTCAGGAAGCATGACTGGATGTTGTTGCATCAGATCTTTCTTATTGACAGAAAAAAGATCGGCTTTCTGTTTTCTGTCAGTAAGAAATTTCTCTTCTGTTCCAAAACACTTATGATTTCTGCATTTGGATTCAAATGAAATGTGCAAATGTTTCAGGTTTGTGTGTCCTTTGTAAACACAACTTCTTGTGGAATTTTAGGAAGATTCTAAAATGACTTAAATGACTTCTTGAGTATTAAATAGCTTGTGAAGAGCAAGATCTTCATGAATTATGTGTAGAGATAGAAACTAAGACATGAATTTTAAAATTCCCCTCAAGCAGCAGATGGGAAGATAAGTTCACAGGAAAAAATGTTTTGGGGTTTTCCCATTCCTTACTTAAATGGTCACAAATTCTGTGAAAGATCAAAGGTTGAACAAACAATATTGCTCGTTTGGACATTTTGTCCTCAAGTTCACTTTTGGACAGACTTTTTAATCCTTTCAAGGATTTAAGCATAGGATAGCAGACCTAATCCTAGATGTTATTCCTGAAATAGGGGTTGAGGAGTCTCTGCATCAAGTCCTCCTTTCCAGTATTCATAATCTGATGGTTACTATGATATTGGCCTCCAGGAAGTGAGGTCACTGGGCTCTTGCAGCCAGTGTCCTAGTTTTGTAGGTTTCTACATAAGAGGGCAAACAAAATAAGAACACAGCACCACTAACAGAGAAAAACTGTAGTAAGCCTGGAATTGTGGTCAGAGGAGGTTTGCCTTGATCACCTCTATCAATCCTCCTCAAAGTATTGCTCACGGCTCTTTTTTATTCTCTACACCCTCTGTGGGACCACTCAGCACCATGGGCAGTTCCCTTCCTACTCTCTCTTGGCTCAAAGCCCCCTGAAAAATCCTTCTTTCCCCTGCACACCAATGCTCCAGGGACAACTCAGCCTTCTCAACTCTCCACATGAACTTTATCAGATGTGACTGTAACTCTTCAGCTGACTCTGTGGACCTCTGTGAAGCTTGTGCGTGCTAGCAGGCACTGTCCTCCAAAGCTGGCACATCAAATATGGATAGCAAAAATCAGATAATTAGTAGAGAGAGAAATAGAAACAGTTAAAATGATGTAGGAAAAGTGATAAGATGAGGAGAAATGTCAAGATGTGAGTGAGAGGAAAGAAAGGAAAACAAATAGGCTTATGTGATGAGGAGGAGGTGACAGGTGACATGCTGCTTCCTGGGAACACACTCCTCTTGTATGAGTTCTTCAGAGCCTTTGGGGACGCTCAGGAAATACCTGTGTACATACCTCAATGGAAGAATTGTAGAATATTTATTCCACTTATATTAGGAGAAAAACAACCTTGCAGGGTACCAAAATTATCAAGCTTCTTAAGTCAATGGGCTAGTTTTTTACAAAAAGTAAGTATATATCGCATATAAGAATACTAGAATATGTACTTGTATGATAACTAAACTCTAGTATTAGCTCTCCATTTATTATTCTTATAGTAGAAAAAATATAATGAGGTTAGGATTCTTCAGACTCTGTATTTTCCATATTTTTAATCATCGTTATTAGGTATCAACCAACTTCTGACCAGTATCATTATACAGTCATTCTAAAGCCAAAAAAAAAAAAAGAAAGAGTAAAACTGATATTATACATTTGCTGATCTTTATAACTGAGGGATTTGGTAGGTATGAGGATGTCAGTATTTATGGGTTGATTTTTTTTATGTTGATGGCATCTCTCTTCTTAATGTTTTGTATGACCTCCTAAAATATTACATTAGAAATTAAGAAATTCTTGTTTTCCTCAATATTTGTTCCTGGGGAAAGTATATGTTCCTGGGGAAAACAGCTTTGGGCTTCTTGTAAACTCCACTTAAGTCCAGTGAAAATCAAGTCTTTAAAGGTGAAAGAACCAGAGAGGATGCTTTCACAAACATTTCATTTAGTTCTTATAGAAATCTCTTCCAATTCGCTTTATCTTTCTTCTACACTTGAGTAAATGGAGCTCCACACTGCAAAATAATCACAGAAGCAGTACCTGAAGTTGTGTCTTTCTAATTTCAATATATGTGCACCTTTCACTTTATCTTATGATCTTGTTCTACAAAACTAAGTGCACTGTTTGCCTTGTTTAGAAAAGAAGTTACACACTATGCCAAAATATTCCTACTTTTGTATCTGTCTAGCAGAAGGAGGAGATACAGCTAATTTGTTCTCTAGCCCTTACAAGCCCACTCATGTACGAGATTCTACTCCAAGTTAAATGGCCAGTTAAAGCTCTTAAGCATTAACTATTCATTCTAAAAGTATTTTCCTTTTGTGGTATTTAATACCCCTAGACAAAACTTCAACAAGTATACCTTTATGTAGAATTCACATTAAAAAGGATATTTATACACAAAGCATTGTGACTGAAGATTTTTATCATTATTTTGATATTTGTTTGTGGCTTGTTTTGGTCCCATGGGATCTCCTTTAAGGAAAGTACATTTGTATTATCACATTTATTTGGTAGAAAATGAGACACAATTTTTGAAGGGTTGCCCTGCAGTAAGGCTTCCACTGAGATTTTAAGAAAGAAACCGCAAATAAAGTGGAATACTTGTAATCCCAAACATTGCAACATTAGATATAAATTAAGTTTCTACAAAAGATGACTGTAATAGACAATTTAATAATGATAGTATTATACTTTAGCTAAAAGTCCAGAAATATAAAAATAAGAAACATTGGGCTTCAAGTAAAGGAATAAATCTAGACTATTTAGAGCAGCTGCCCACTCTATGCCATTTTCCTCCTGAAATTGCTTTTATATACATAACAACTTGTAGACCTTCCTTTTTCTCCATGGAAACCTGCTTTTCCCTAACAACAATTCTACAAAGCTAATTACTGCCACAAAGATACATGGTGCAGAGAAAGGTATTGATCTTGACAATCCTGACAAAATTAAAGCCTTGAACATATTTTGTAGAGGACTACTGGTTTAGGTCAAATTTATGTGGGAATGTTTAAATATGATGTACTAATATGATGCAAATAGGCGACTACTTCTGGACTGTTTAATGTGTCAAATACTGTGAAATAGTCAGTTTCCAATTCCCTGCCCCACCTTCTGAGTTGGAACACATAATATGTCCTTTGTGAGACAGAAGGTTATTCTGCAAATAAGGAATAATTTCTCAAGTGTTACAGGTGGACATATGGTTGCATTGATCTGAAAATGCTTAACTGACTTAGACATCCAGAAAGGGGGGAAATGATTATTTTGGTCAAAGGTTAATTTGCTGTACTGCAATACTTGGCACCAAGAGGTATATTCTAATCATTTTTTGGTGCCACAATTGTGTATCAAGTCCAGCAGTGGGTGTGCGGTTGATTATATGCCAGTGGCAGGCTGCTGAAATGCTATTTTAGCTGGGGCCAGCTTGCAGTTATTATAATTATTTGACACCTCTGCCCAAATTTAGTGTCAGGAAAGTTGAAATTTCATTTCTGAGGAAGAGTGTCTGAGGTATGGGGATTGTACTTTCTGAAATATCATTTGTTAAATTTAAGTTTAAAACAAAACCCACATAGTTATTCCAGTTGTGTCATTTTGATCCAAATGCATATAAAATGGTCATGATCACACACACAAAGTGTCTGGCTTTTTTTTTTTTTTTGGTTGATGAGGTTCTCCCTTTGGAAAGTGATGAGGAAAAGATTATATTAGTTTGTACAGATCATATATTGTATCAGTTTGGTGATTTTTTTTTGGGGGGGTGCCATTTCATCTTATTACATTTTCCCTCCTATTTATAAAATAGTGATAATCCATATTCATGAAACCCTATAAATTTTCTAAGACACCACCATCTCCGTGTAATTTCCATAGTGTGAACTAGAACCTATCTTATTGGCAATGTTCCTTTTCGTGCATGAACTCCTTTTTTGCAAGTTGTTTGACTGCAAAATTAAGATCACAAATGTATCTGTCCCCTTTCTCTTCCTGGCCCCCCAGCATGCACTCTTGCACTCCTCCTCCCAACCACTTTTCACTTACCACTCAGGATATTCTGATAAAAATGCAAAGCTGATTATGTTTCCCCTACTTCCCAAGCACCAAAGCCCTCCTCCCAAGAGAGTGTCTGGGGAAATGGATGGCCTTTGTCTAATAGCTAATTGGAAAATTTCAAGAGGTAATTTCAAGCTTTAACCAGGTCTTTGTGTAGCTAACTGAGTGGTCATTAAGTGGTATATGGCTTTGTAATGGGCCATTTCTTATTCTTGGCAGGCTCAAGGAGGTACAATTTGAGAGAGGGGAATAATAGATATGAACTAACACCTCTTTGCATAATTATGTACCGTACTAACTTCATTGTCAGAGAGGTGACCTTGTATATTATAGAACTTTAGGGAATTATTGTCTTTTCCTTCTTAGGAGGCTTGTTTGTACAGTCTCTACCAGATAGTGTTAGTCCTACAAAGACTATGGGTGAGAGTATGTGGACACACGTATGTGTGTGTTCCAACAGTTAACCATTGAACAATCGGAAAAATAAGAGACTTGTATGCAACTCATGCTGGTGGGAGGAGCTCAAATTAGAATATAAAAGTGGTGCCAATGCACACCTGGATGTTTGTAGGGGATGTAGCATGTCAAAGATTACCTTGGATTGTCTCGCTGGTGCCTAGGTCACAATTATAGATTGAATAATCCAGATTTAGGGAAAATTGCTGGGAGCAGGGAAATATATCCTAGGCTAAGAACAAGAGCTGTGTGCACTGGAAAGATGTCCCGAAAAGTCGGTGAAGATTTGCAAGATGGATATTAGAAGGTTCTTTTGGAGAGGAAGCAACTCTGAGAACATAGGTGTGGAATTTGGACACCCTATCCCCACACACATACTGGGTTCTTTTCCTTTGGGTTATATATACACTTTTATATTATAGAGAAGGCATATGTTTCTTTCAAATCACTACTTTGGCTACATCCCACAGATTTTGATACGTTGTGTTTTCATTATCATTCAGTTCAAGATATTTTCTAATTTCTCTGGCAAATTCTTCTTTGATCCATAGGTTACTTTAAAAACAACCCCTCAAATATTTGGAGTATTACAACATTTTTTATTAAATTTATTGGGGTGACATTGGTTAATAAAATTATATAGGTTTCAAGTATAAAATTCTATAATATATAATCTATATATTGCATTGTGTGTTCACCACCCAAACTCAAATCTCCTTCCATCACCATATATTTGATCTCATTTACCCTCTTCTACTTCTCCTCCTCCCCCCCTTACCCTCTGGTAACCACTAAACTATTGTCTCTGTCAATGAGTTTTTGTCTGTTTATCTTGCTTATTTGTTGCTTTCAGTATATCTCACATATGAGTGAAATCATATGGTTCTCGACTTTTTCTGTCTGACTTATTTCGCTTAGCATGATATTCTCAAGAGCTATCCATATTATCACCAATGGCAGTATTTCATCTTTTCTTATGGCTGAGTAGCATTCCATTGTATACATATATACCATATCTTCTTTAGTCAATCATCTATCAAAGGACACTCTGGTTGTTTCTATGTCTTGGCCACTGTGAATAACGCTGCAATGAACGTAGTGGTACATATATCTTTACAGATAAATGTTTTCAGATTTTTGGGGTAGATACCCAGAAGAGGGATTACTGGGTCATATGGTAATTATATTCTTAATTTTCTGAGAAATCTCCGCATTGCTCTTCATAGTGGCTGTACCAGTTTGCATTCCCACCAGCAGTGTATGAGGGTTCCTTTTTCTCCACAACTTCTCCAACACTTACTATTACTTTTTTTTGTTTATAATAGCCATTTTAATAGGTGTGAGGTGGTATCTCATTGTGGTTTTGATTTGCATTTCCCTAATAGCTAGTGAAGTTGAGCATCTTTTCACATATCTGTTGGTCATTTGCCTGTCTTCTTGGGCGAAGTGTCTGTTCAGGTTCTCTGCTCATTTTTAAATTGGTTTGTTTTCTTCTTGTTGAGTTCTATGAGTTCTTTATATATTTTGGTTATTAACCCCTTATTGGAGGTGTTGTTTGCAAATATCTTCTCCCATTCGGTTGGTTGCCTCTTTGTTTTGTTGATGGTTTGTTTCTTTTGCCGTGCAGAAGCTTTTTAATTTGGTATCATCCCATTCATTTATTTTTGCTTTTACTTTCCTTGTCTTTGAGGTCAAATTCATAAAATCCTCTCTGCACCCAAGTCCATAACTTTAGTACCTATGCTTTCTTCTATGCAATTTATTGTTTTGGGTCTTATATTTAGGTCTTTGATCCATTCTGAGTTAATTTTGGTTTATGTTGACAGGTAGCAGTCTAGTTTCATTCTTTTGCACATGGCTTTCCAATTTTTCCAGTACCATTTATTAAAGAGGATTTCTTTTCTCCATCGTATGTTTTTGGCTCTTTTGTCAAAAACTATCTGCTCATATATATGTGGGTTTATTTCTGGGTTCTCAATTCTACTACATTGGTCTGTGTGTCTGTTTTTCTGCCAATACCATGCTGTTTTGATTATTGTCGCTTTGTAATATAAATTGAATTCAGGGAGTCTGATACCTCCAGGCTTGTTCTTTTTTTCTCAGGATTGCTTTGGCTATTTGGGGTCTTTTGACATTCCATACAAATCTGATGATTCTTTTGTTCTAGTTCTTTAAAAAATGGCTTTGGGATTTTGATGGGGATTGCATTAAATCTGCATATTGCTTTGGGTAATCTGGCCATTTTAACTACGTATGCTGATTCTTCCAATGCATGAGCACAGAATGTCTTTCTATTTCTTTGTGTCTTCTTCAACTTCTTTTAATAATGTTTTGTAGTTTTCATTGTATAGGTTCTTCACATGCTTTGTTAAGTTTATTCCTATGTATTTTATTCTTTTTGTTGCAATTGCAAAAGGAATATTTTTTTCATTTCTTTTTCTGAAATTTCATTGTTAGTATATAGGAATGCAATGGATTTTTGTACATTGATTTTGTAATCCTACAACTTCACTGTATTTATTTCTAATAGTTTTTTGGGTGTAGTCTTTAGAGTTTTCTATATATAGCATCATGTCATCTGCAAAGAGTGATAATTTAACTTCTTCATTCCCAATTTGGATGCCTTTTCTTTCTTTCTCTTGCCTGATTGCTCTGACTAGGACTTCTAATACTATGTTGAGTAACAGTGGTGAGAAGGGGCATCCTTGTGTTCTTCCTGATCTTAGAGGGAACACTTCCAGTTTTTCAGCATTAAGCATGATATTAGCTGAGGGTTTGTCGTATATAGCCTTTATTATGTTGACGCACTTTCCTTCTATATGCATTTTATTGTGTTTGAATTATAAATGGGTTTCATATCTTGTCAAATGCTTTTTTTATTGCATCTATTGATATGATCATATGGCTTTTATCGTTTATTTTGTTTATATGGTGTATCACATTAATTGATTTGCATATGTTGAACCATACTTGCACCCCTGGAATGAACCCCACTTGCTTGTAATACTAATGTTTTAAATGTATTGTATTTGATTTGCTAGTATTTTGTTTAAGATTTTTGCATCTGTCTTCATCAGAGATACTGGTCTGTAGTTTTCTTTTGTGTGTGTGTTATCCTTATCATTTTGGTATCAGCATAATGTTGGTCTCATAAGGTGAGTTAAGAACTATTGTCTCTTCTTCAATTTTTGGAGGAGGACAGGCATTAAATCATCTTTGAATGTTTGGTAGAATTCACTAATGAAGCCATCTGCTTCTGGACTTTAATTTTTGGGGAGGTTTTTGATGACTATTTCAATTTTCTTACTGTTGATTCGTCTATTTAGATTTTCCAGTTCTTCATGATTCAGTCTAGGAAGGTTATATATTTCTAAGAACTTGTCCATTTCTTTTGGGTTATTTATTTTGGTGGACAGTCTTTCATAGTATTCTTTCTTGTATGATCTTTTGTATTACTATGGTATCTTTCATAACTACTCTTTCATTTCTGATTTTGTTTATTTGTCTTTTTTCTTTAGTAAATCTAGCCGGGGTGTTGCCAACTTTATTAATCTTTTCAAGGAACCAGCTCTTTGTTGCATTAATTTTTTTCTATTGTCATTTTGTTTTTTATTTCATTTAATTCTGCTCTCATTTTTATTATTTTCTTCCTTGTGTTGACTTTGGGCTTCATTTGTTCTTCTTATTCTAGTTCTTCAAGATGTAATGTCATGTTGTTTATGTTGAATTTGTCTTGTTTCTTGAGATAGGCCTGTACTGATAAAAAAAAACAAAAACAAAAACAAACAAACAAAAAAAACACTTCCCTTTAATTACTGCTGCGGCTGCATCCTCCAAATTTTGATATGTTATGTTTTCATTTTCATTTATTTCTATGCATCTTTTGATCTGCCCTTTTATTTCTTCTTTGACCCAGTCTTTCTTTAGTAGCTTGTTGTTTAATTTCCACATATTCATGGTTTTTCCTGCTTTTTCTTTTCAGTTGATCTCCATTTCAAAGAATTGCAATCATAGAACATGCTTAGTATGGTTTCAATATTTTTAAATTTGTTGAGGCTAATTTTGTGCCCCAACATATGGTCTATCCTTGAGAATTTTCCATGTAACTAGAGAAGAATATATAATCTGATGTTCTGGGATGAAAGGCTCTGTAAATGTCAATTATGTCCCTTTGGTCTAATGTGTCATTTAGGCAGATATTTCCTTATTGATTTTACGTTTGGATGATCTACCCATAGCTGTCAATGATGTATTTAGTTCCCCTACTATAATTGTTTTTGTAAGTTTCTCCCTTTAGTTCTGTTAGAAGTTGCTTTATATATTTCGGTGCTCCCTATTGACAAGTGTTATGTCTTCTTGATATATTGTCCCTTTAGTTATTATGAAATGTCCACCTTTGTCTCTTGTTATCTTTTTTACATTGAAGTCCATTTTATCAGATATAAATGTGGCTATGACCACTTTTCTCTAGATGCCATTTGCTTGGAGTACCATTTTCTACCCTTTCACTTTGAGTCTATATTTGTGCTTGTAGCTGAGATGTGTTTCTTGAAGGCAGCATATGGTTGGGTTTTCTTTTTGATCCAATCTGTTACTCTGTGCCTTTTTATTGGTGAGCTCAGGCCATTTACATTAAGGGTGATTATTGATATGTGAGGATTTCCTGTAGCCATTTTATCCTTTGTTTTCTGGTAGCTTGGTGTCTCCATTGTTTCTTTGCCTTTGCATTTCTGTTATTTTAGTTTGGTGGTATCCTATGATTCTATGTTTCCCATTTTTTAATGTTATGTGTCTCAGTTCCAGATTTTTCCCAGTAGTTACCAATAAATTGATATAAAATGAAGTTTCATACATATATAGTAGTCTTTTTTCTTCAGCATGCATCTTATTTCTATTCCCCTTTGCAAATCAGGTCTTCAAAGGATGGTTAAGTTAAAATGAAGCCATTAGGGTGGTCCATAATCCAATTTGATTGGTGTCCTTATAAGAAGATATTAGGACACACAAGGAGACACCATGGATGCACTCACAACGAGATAGCCAAGTGAAAATGGTAGCCATCTGCAAGTCAAGGAGAGAGGCCTCAGAGGAAACTAAACCTGCCATCTCCTTGATCTTGGACTTCCAGCCTCCAGAACAGTGAGAAAATGCATTTTGGTTGTTTAAACCACCCAGTCTGGGGTATTTTGTTATAGCAGCCTGAGATAACTAATACACTGCCCCAGGTGGACATTATTTTCTGGGTTATCTACCATCCCAACGTAATTCATAAGAGCATGTTTTATGGCCTTCTGTTTACCCATGAGGTAAGGAAGGAATTTCCGCACTATGGTCATGGGGTGTCCACACAAACAACACTGGACACTGTAGAGATCAGATAGACAGCTGTTTATTAAACATGTATACTCACAGGACGGGGAGGACACCGCGTGCCCCACTGTGCCGCATGGGCACTTGGGAACAGAGTGAAGAAACAGTGTCTTTGGGAGGGGGCGTTTGTGATATCAAGAGGGTGAGCTAACCCCTAGTTCCCATGGCAGCGTGTAATCAGATTGTCTGCAAAATTCTGCAGGCTGGTAGGGAACAGACGACTGCTGCTTAGGAATGAGCAAGATCTATGCTTTGTCCCCTTATAAAGCTGGTTGTTTGCTAGGGGACCTTATCTGCAACTGAAGACTATGGAGGGGAACTTGCATTTAGGGGATGTGAGGCCCTGCTGGTTTCACCAAATGTCCAGGCAGCCCATATTATTGGGCCTTAATTTTAGACCTTACAGCACAGTGCAGTTTTCCAGTCAAATATTTTCTCTCAACTCAGACGATCAGAGGCCTGATCATCTGAGGATCTGGCCTCTGCTCACCAGTCCCATAGCCTCATACAGTCCACCATGTAGTTTAAGGGGTGGGGGGGTGGGGGGTGGGAGATGAGGGTAAGGGGGATCGAATATATGGTGATGGAAGGAGAACTGACTCTGGGTGATGAACACACAATGGGATTTATAGATGATGTAATACAGAATTGTACACCTGAAATCTATGTAATTTTACTAACAATTGTCACCCCAATAAATTTAATAAAATAAAATTTTTTTTAAAAAGTGTATTGCGGGGACTGACTTGTAGCTTCCAAAACTTAAACTGCCTTGCCTCAGGGGGTTTATACTTGACTGCTTTCACCTGGAACCCCTCCCGTCTCACTCATCCTTTTTGCTTTCCTGTAAGTCATAGAGGGGATCTCAACATCTTCCTTACATGACTGAAGCTCCAAGCTTCCAAAGTTCTATGGGCAGAGGCTGGGTCTTTATCTCTGCACCCCCAGTACTAGCACAGAGCCTTCCAAAGCGCAGATGCTGAATTACGTTTTGCGAATAGAAGAGAGAGTGAGTGAGAGGTCTAACTTGTTAAGATTTACTGTCTCCTACATTCTTTAATATGCTAAGCATACCAAGTTATAAATCAATTTTACAAAACAAAAGACTGAAAGGAGTCAGGAAAATGAAGATTTATGATGTTTATTTATTTTTTCTCTTCCATTCTCCCAAAAATTTTACTGTGGGATTCTTTCATGTTTTGATGAAAATCCCTATTGTGCTGTCATTTTTTTATCTTGATAAAAATCCTCAGACATCACTAGGTGTGGGAGAAGCTGGGGCTGTGATATCATGTCCGGCTGTGGCACCAGTGGCAGCCCTCACTGCCTCTGTGGCTCGTGCTCTCTCATCTTGCAGAGCCTCTTCATACCAAGGTGACAAAGCATTAGGGACTGTTTCATTAAGCTTGGCCAAGAATTCCAGGACTTGCATCTTGCTTGTTTCAGCGTGAGCTCTCGGGCCCCACAGAAATTCGTAGCGTGCAGGTTCGCTGTCAGGTACCTGGCGGTACTCCAGGTACTGTAGCTGCACCAGCTCTGTGTTAATAAGATTCCTGGGTTCCCCATAGACGTGGTGCTTCCTCCCAGCGTATACTTCCAGCATGTTCAGGAATTCCCAGATCTCCTCCTCGCTGGCCCGGTTGCCTTTGATGAAGATCAGGCCCAAGATATTCATGAGGAGACCCGTCTTGGGTAATCCCCGGCCAGCATACACCCTCCCATTATTGGGGAGGTTCAGTTTGCTCACAAGGCGATATGAGTGGTTGCTTGAGCTGACTTCCTTCAAGTCCACTGCAAAGACGGCCTCAATACGATTAGAGGCTTTCTGGAGGATGTCATCCAACTCGTCTCGGTTATTTTTGCCTACAATCTGGATCATCTCTTCCTTCAGAATGGGCTGCTTCATTTTATACTTGTATATAAGATATTGCTCCACCAACTCCACTTTCATAGTGAGAATCTCACTCCATGAGTTCGCAGAAGATAAGGTGTCAGAGGAACATGCATGTTCTTCATCTAGGCTTTCATCATCTGTACTGGATCTGGTGTGAGAAGAACCCGAAGAGGCAATGGTGGTAGATGAGGCTGTCCAAGAGCCCTGGGAAGTGCTACTTGTCTCTGTAGCTGATGGAATCTGGGGATTACCCCCCAAAACAGAATAAGAGCAGCAGGGGGTCTCTTCTTCCACTGGATTACCCCCCAAAACAGAAGAAGAGCAGCAGGGGGTCTCTTCTTCCACTGAATTACCCCCCAAAACAGAAGAAGAGCAGCAGGGGGTCTCTTCTTCCACTGTATTACCCCCCAAAACAGAAGAAGAGCAGCAGGGGGTCTCTTCTTCCACTACTGATACTGCCTGAAGTGTCTTGTGACTCTTGGAGTCATCGCGACCCCGGTTGCATTTCTCATGGGCACGGGGCATATTCTTTTGACCCCGAGGCATGACTGTGGTCCAGGACAATGGTCAGGCACATTGATGAGGGCACCTGGGGTGGAAGGTTGAGAGGATGTGTGCACCTTCGGCATGGAAATACCACTTGGTTATAAGGAAGGCTAAGTTTGCAATTCTCCTCAATGGCACTGCTCGAAAAACCCACAGGGCTCCTATTCTAATCGGCCTGTCCCCTTTCAGCTGCATTCTGTGTGCTCTGACTCTAGCATACTGATGGGACAGCAGGGGCTGGCCATCTTCTAGTTTTAGGAGTCTTTTGTTTCACATTCAAGAGGGTCATTCAATTGGTGAGAGGTCATGGGACCCAGAAGAAGTAAGTAAAGGGCATCCTCTGTCCAGGACCCAGTGGGGAGTTTCTGTCCCGGTCACTTTGGGGTCCTCAGTCCTCAATAAGGGCCCTTACTTTGGCTCCACTTAGGGCCTGGTATGCCCAAACCTTTAGTCGAATGGTGGCTCCACCTTCAAACTAAGGATTTCACCTCCCATAGGCCTGATGTAAATAAGTGTTGGGGGAGCTTCAGCGGGAGAGCCCTGTCCTGGGTCTTCAAGGGCTGAAACCAGGGATGTGACCAGATTCTTTGTCATCCCTGCGATTTAGTGGTGGTGGTCCCTCAGTGGTTGCTTCCACCCCCATTCTGGCCTAGAATTGCTCCCCAGCCCTTGGGCCTGCCCCTCCTCCTAAGGCCAGCACCACCCTGAGACCCCCAGGAGGAAGTGAGGATCTCCGCCTCTGACCATACCTGTCTCGGACTCCTGAGGCCAGGTAAGGAAGAGAATTCTGTCCTGTTTCCACTGCTGAGAGCTGTGTGGTTCCCTTCGTCCTCACAGTATTCACGTTGGCCTCTGGAAAGCCTAGAGATCCTCCCACTGCGGGCCTTAGGCCACACCCCTTAGAGTAAGTCTCTCACCCCTTTGTGACACCACGGGAGGAAGTGAGTATGTCACATCCTGTCAACAGTGCCCAGGTATCCCAGGGCAGCCAGCAGGGGCAGGGTTCTCTGTGGTCCTCTCAGTTCTGAGGGTGGAGGGTTCCCTACATCCTGACTCAGGGTCCTCACCTGGACTCCTGGCAGGGCCGGGGACGTCTTCCTTGGCTTACCTGAGGACCCTCTCCTCAGACCAAGGCCCTCCATTCTGCCACCCTTCTCTCCGAGTCAGTCTGACAGCCCTGCCCAAGGCATCCCAGGGTTGATGGCTGGGGCAGTCTCTGTGCCACCTCACTGCCCTGGGGTCTGTGGTCTCTCTGGGCTCTGCCCTTGAATCCTAGCAGGGCCTGGAATGCGTCTCTATAGTGTCCTGTGTCACAGAGCCACAGACCACGGTGCTGACTTCCTGGGGTGCCAGAGAGGGAAGGTCAGGGAGTGCCACATGAAGCTGTCCTCCCTGTACCCTTCCTGGGGTGACAGCAGGATGCAGGCTCCTTGGGGCCTCTCTGTTCAGGGTAGGGGTGTGACCCGAATGCTCACTCGGGACCCTTACCTGACTAACGACGGGCCCCGGGACTGCTCCTTCTTTCAACTTAAGGTCACCCATATAGAACAAAGCTCGCATGTCCCTGAGAGCCCTGAAAGTAAGGGAGGGGATGCTCAGCCCGACAGCCCTGTCCGGGCCTTCTGGGTCTGAGAGCAGACAGAAGCCAGTCTCGCTCCAGTTACCAAGTGGTGTGTCTCATCAGTCCTCGTTCATCAGAGTCTTCCTCGCGACTCCTGTCTTCTATGAAAGGCTTCCTGGGAAATGGTACATCTTTGAAAGCTCTTGGTTAGTCTCCCTACTGCAAACCCAGCAGAGACCTTTTTGTGCCCCAGGAGTGATGCGAGGTGGGGAAGGTGCTGCAAAGGCAGAGGAGGGCCTACGACAGGTGTTGTGTTATCAGAGGAAAGACACCGATCTCTTCTTTCTCTCACTAGCCACACTTAGGCTCTGATCCGACTTCACTTCTAATAGATCTACTTTTCAAAGGGAAGGAGCTGAGCCCTGTGATTTTGTGAGCCCCTGATCTTTTGAGGTTTATTGATATTTGCTTTGTAGATTATGATATTGTCACTGAATACCATCTTTTTCTTTCTTTATGCATACCTCATAGTTGTTTTGTATTCTTATTGAGTATTCCTCGGGCTGTGTATTGCAAAACAATATTTTGGATATGAAGTCCTGCTTTTTAACACCTGAAATCCATCTTGCAGTAGGGAGCAGAAAAGTGAATTAAGTGACGTGAGGTGTCTGCCAGACTTGGAGGAGTTGCTCAGTGTGGGCTCTAGAGGAATTCAGAGCCAGGCTCTAGTCCAGCTACGTCATTTAGCAGCCTTCAATTTAAGACTATTCCAAGTTCCTTATCTGCAGAGTGCATCTGATAGTCTATCACGTGGGATCAGAGACACGCATATGTGATGTGATGGATGTAAGTCACCTGGACAGTGTCAGGCAAAGTCTGGTGCGTTTAATGTATGGCAGTTATTACGAAGATGATTGTGACCACAGATGATAACAACCTGCCCTCACAGGATTTTATTTCCAGCTTCTATTAAAGAATATGCAACTGTAAACACTATAGAAATGCACATGAGCCGAAGTGTTGCTGAGCCAGTACAACTAAGTAGTGTTTCCCTATTAGAGCATCTGTTATTTAATATGGGCGTGGGATTGTCTTCTCCAGAAGGATGCAAGTCAAAGTTCATTTGTCTCAAGGACCAACAACTTCTCTTCCAGGTGCCTTTTCATCCAAACCACCCCTCATTTTATTTATTGCATCATCACCAAACATACAGCCCTCCCTTAGAGTTTGCCAAATTATACTCAAATTGCCTAATTAAAATGCCCTTTGAATGGAGCAAGCTCTGGCTTTCCCTGCCCATGAAAAGAGAGATGGTCCAGTGGCTTCTTGGCATCTCACTTCAAGGGAGTATCACCCTTATTTCTCAGACTCTCTGGACATCCGATGCCTAAAACACTGGGCTTGTGCACTGTGATCCTCTGCCCCAGGGCAAGCGCACAGGACCCCTTCTAGTCTGGCCCCGGGTGGAGGTTCCTCTCTTGCTCTCCCACACTCCAAGGTAACCGTTAAGATGTCCTTTCCATTCCAGTCTTTGTCTCTCACCTCTGAGACCCATTATCTGAGGGTCTGGCCCCTTCCCACCACTCCCACAGCATCATCCAGCCCCCCAAGCAGCCTGGCTTAAAATGACCTCTCCGCCACCACACCGTCGCCCCAGGACCAGCAGTTTCCCAAGGCCCAAAGCTGCCTTGATCACGTGATTTACAATAAATTGCTCTCATCTGTAAGCTTTTTTTCCACACCCCTACTTTTTACTCATGAAGAGGTGGGTATCTCCTCTGTGACCAGGTAACCTCGGTGTCAGGGCACCACCCCGTGGGAGGATGTGGTGGGCGATAGGGTTCTGAGCCCCTGAAATCACAGTGCTGTGCTGCCTGAGCTGTGCCAGGTGTCTCCGTTGGGGTCAGCTGTGAAGGGTTGGGGAGGGGTCAGATGGGCGAGGCTGCTGGTATGTTTGTGGCTTTGTTCTCTTCCCAGTAATGGTGACTGCCAGACCTCAGATGCCTCACCTCTGTATCTCCACCCTTGTTACTGGGATTAGCCACAGTGTGCAGATGCCACTCAGGATCTGTCTTTCCAGTTCTCAGGGCTGAGGAGATTCTGCTCTTTAACCCAACGTTCAGTGCTATGGTTTCTTCTGTGGTCTGCTGTAGCTCGGGGATGGTGGGGGAGGCAGCCAGTCTCCATGGCTTTGTTTTCTGCCTGGCAGTGGTGGCTTCTAGACCACAGATATCACAGTGCTGTATTTGGTCTCTGCCCCAGGTCCCTGCCCAGATCCTGGGTTCAGCCACATTATATTCTGATCACTCAGGCAGGAGTGTTCAGGCCACAGAAAGAGCACCTGAAGCCTGACTCCTCCCCTCTCCCAGGACAGACATCCATGGCCCCTGTGTCTGCACTTCTCCCTTCCCACCTCCCCTATTTATTCCAATTTGCCCACCTTAAGATGTTTCAATACGCTGATCTCTCAGATGTGTTTGTGTGTTGTGTAGGGAATTCTTTGTTGAATTATAGCTTTTTAAATTGTAACTTCAAGGGAAAAGATCAAGGGGATCCCTCACTCTGCCATGCTTCTGGCATCACTTCTCAACATATCTTATTCACGTCTAGTTTATTTCCATTATGATCAGAGAACAAATAGAACTCTGATTTTAATCTTTTGAGATGTATAAAACTTATTATATGCCCTAGACAATGGATTACCTTGATCCTTTGCCTAGCTTTTAATTGGGTTATTTGTCTTTTATTTTTGAGTTATAAGTATTCTTTATATATTCTTGATACTAGATACTAATTAGACATACATTTGCAAATATTTTTTCCTATTTTTTAGATTGTCTTTTCACTTTCTTGATAGCTTTCTTTGGAGCTTGAAAATTTTCATTTTAAAAGGTACAATTTATCTATTTTTTCTTTTCTTGCTTGTGCTTTTTCATATCTAAGAATCCATTGTGTAATCCAAGATCATGAAGATTTACTCTCTGTGTTTTCTTCTAAGAGTTTTGTAGTTTTGCTTCTTACATTTAGGCGTTTGATCCATTTTCACTTAATTTTCATGTATGGTGTGAGGTAAGGAACCATATTCATTCTTTTGCATGTGAATATCCCGTTGCCCCAGCACCACTTGTTGAAAAGACTATTCCTTTCCCTATTGAATGATCTTGGCACCCTTGTTGAAAATCGGTTGACCACAAATACAAAGATTTCTGAATTTTCAATTCTATTCCATTGACCTATGTCTATCCTTATGCCAGTAACACACTTTCTTGATTACTGTGCTTTGCAGTAAGTTTTGAGACCTGGAAGTATGAGTCATCCAACTTTGTTCTTCTTTTTCAAGTCTGTTGGCTATTCTTTGTCCCTTGCATTTCCATATGGACTTTTAGATCAGTTTGTCAATTTCTACAAAGAAGCCTGCTGGGGTTCTGGTCAGTGTCTCTCTTAGTGCTAAGACTGAAGATGGTGACCAGAGATGTTTACTTAATGGTACTTAAATGATGTTTCCTTTCAATAATGTAATCTTCTTGCCAGGATTCAAAGCAAATCTTTACAGGTAACATACAGGTAGTTTGTGGTGATATTTAGCACCACAAACTGAGGAGCCTATTTCCTAGTTATTTGAAACAAACAACTGTTATCATGATTTGGGGAGATTGGGGAGATTCGTGCCCAAAGATGTGACTCCAAAAGGTCTCAGAGGAGAAAAGTTTCAATATGTATGCATGTTTTAAATAATGGAGAACAATATTTTTGGTGTTAAATCACAAACTTGAGAGTGGTTTCCTTCTGCTTAGGCTAAGACAGCTTGAAGTAGTCAAATTTACTGCAACATGACTAATGATGTGCCATTGTGATACAGTTTGCCTGCAATTTATATATTTATTGACATATAGCCACAAGTAAAGGACTCTGATTATAATGATAGCTTGATATCTGAAAAACCTCTCAGGAAGTTAAATGAGAATGCACTGTCTATTCACAAGGCTCCAATTGGTGCTAAACACCAATTCACAAATTGAATCTGTAAGTCTAATGACAAGACACAACAGACTGTAGAAGAAATTTTGCAATATGTCTGTTGTATGGATGCAAGAAGAATGGTTAGGAGCAAGCGCACTGGATTTAGACTGAAATGTTTTACTGTCTAGTTGTGTGCCCTTGAGCATCTTACTTAATCTAACACTCAGTTTTCCTATCTGTAAAATAGTGATAATAATGGTATCTAACAGGTTTTTGGTGAGAATTAAAAGAGATAATCCATTCAAAGCACTTAGCACAGTCCCCGACACATGGCAAACATGCAATTATTTGTAGTTATTACTTTTATCATCATCATTATCATTGTTATTACCACTACTATGATTTAATGGTCTAATCACCAATGCTATCATTAAAGGAACGTACAATCAATGTCCTTCTAGGAAAAGAAAATGAACACAGAAGGAGTATATGAGATAAAAGAAAAATCCTGAGCATATAAAATTGTCAACATTTTGGTAATTTTAAGCACATTTTGATATCAATAGTATATAATTTTTAGAGTTAAAATTTAAAATAGAATTATGGTCAATAAAAGCATAGGAGTTGTAAGTAGGGAGTGATTGACATTTAAATTTTAAGGTCTTTATATTATTTAGGGAAAAGATAACATTATTGATTTACTTTAGACTTGATAGGTAAGTGTATGAAAAATTCAAGGGTAATCACAAAAAGAATAGAAATAGAGTATATTTTTCAATCCATTAGAAGTGAAAAATTGAATCTGAGGGAATGAAAGTACAAATAAAACTTAATCAATGTATATGAAGGCAAGAAAGGAGAACTCAAAGGCATTATGTCTATGTGTACTACTTCGGCAAGGTGAACAAGATATGCAATAAAAGTTACGTTTTTCTTGATAGAGTAGGAACTGTTGAGTAAGGTGGTTTGGTTCTGAAGTTCAAGAATTAAATGTCTCACATAATCCAAATATCTGGTTCATTTGCAAATTAGAATATAGGCAATGTTGTCCTGCTCCACAAATGTTCCTTCACTTGCCTCTCCCAAATGGATAGACCTTGCTCCAGCTCTGAGTGAATCAGACTGAATTGAGTTGGATACAATTAAACCTGAAGTAGCCCAGAAGGTCTAGCTAGAGTAGGGCCAGAGAATTCTATCCTCTCAGATCCTCTGTGTAGTAGGGATTACTTTTAAGATCCTCACTGGAACCAACTCAAAATTATTTCTTTAGACCCAGATTTCCAGGTCTTTCCAAAGCAGCAGATAGATGGTGAGCTAGAATCCCCTAATCCCCCACTAGAAGGTAAGATCCATAAGAATGGAGATTTTTGCCTGTTTCATTCGCTGTCATGTTCCCTGTCCATAGAATAGTGCCTGACAGATAGAGGGTGCTCAGTGAATATTTTCCCAAACTTAATGAATAATACAGGTAGCATTCTGGTTGTGAAAGGTGGCACCATGGAATGCTAGAGCTAAACGGATCATAGAGAACATCTTGACCAACACCAGTAGCTTACTTTGCCAAGAAGCTGACTAACATAGTCTCCCTGGATGAGTTTAATCTATACCATGGTTCTGATGGCCACATGGACAACACTCATGTATTCTCTAGCCCAGGCCCATCTCTAGGCCACCAGACCCATGCATAGAAATAAATGTATTGACATTTCTAGTTAGATGTTCCACAGACACCTAAACATAACATGACAATTGCTCTCATTAACTGCTGCTTTAGAGGGTAATGATGAGAACACTGATCTATAGCATAGTTGATCAACTATACACCAAATTGATTTTGTCATTTTGGCTGCCAAAATAGTGTCTGCTCAACTCTAAAGAGGTTGGCCTATTTATGTCTTATTCTATTCCAGCCTATTTTTCCTAATCTGATTTGTATTCCTCCTGGTCCTAGTGCTTTATTATTATTTTTTTCATTTAACATTTTTTTCACTGTGTATTTTCTTCAAATCACTTCAAGTCCTTTGTGGAATTAAGCAGAGTATGAATAAAAGGAAGAACTTATTATCTCTTCCTGCAAATCTGTTCCCCTTCTTGTATTCTCTATTCTGGTTTTACCAGCCTTCTCCTTTTCTGGCTCTACCATAAGAGCTTACTTACTGGTCTTCCTGTCTCTCTTGAGTCTGTCCCACACCTGGTTTATATTTCATAAAGTTGCCAGAAAAACCTTTCTAAAACACATCTTTGGTGATGATCCTTGCCTGTTCTAACCCCTTCACTGATGACCCTCCACTCCCTAGGAATGAAATCCAGATTGCATTGCACGGAAGTCAAGGCCAGCCTTTGAATTCTTCGCCTCCCACACTCCTCAGCTGGACTAGATCAAATCTCTTGCACCTGCCTGGAATGCCCCATGCTGTTTTACATTCACGTGCCCCAATATGAGCTGTCCTCTTTGCGTACAAGCCTTGCTTTGACTAATCAAGTTCTACAGCCTTCAGGACTCACTTCAAGTGTAACTAATATCTCTTAGGAAGCCTTCCCTAAACCCACTTTACCCTATTTTTTATAGAACCCCTATACCTTCTATTTTCCTTATCTATAGCCCTTATTCCACCTTGCACAATTATTTATGCCCCGCCTTTTCTATTGTTCTATGAGTTTCTCGACCATACTGTTTTATATTCATAGTTTTCTCCAGAGCATCTAGGGCATTGCCTGGCACATAGGCATATAGGAGGTAATCAATAAATCAACACTAACCACAACAGCTAATGCTTACGAGAATGTACTATGCACCAAACGCTGTTCTTCTCATAATAACACTAAGAGATAGTTATTATTAAACCCATTTTGTAGATAAAGAAGCTGAGGCAAAGCTATATTAAGTATTAGGTTGGTGCAAAAGTCATTGCGATTTAAAAGGTTAAAAATAATTGTAAAAACTGCAAGTACTTTTGCACCAACTTAATAACTTACCTAAGGTCACACAGTAAAAAAAATTCTGGCAGGACTCAAGCCCTACAATGTGGTTTCAGAGTCACTCCTCTTAAACACAAGGAGACTCAGAATAAATGATTCAAAATGAAGAAAACAGAGTATAGTGTTTAAGGGGCATGCTCAAAACCAATAATGAATCAGTGGTAAATATTCTAAGATAAACAAAGATTAATTTTAAAGATCAGTGATGTTGTTGGATGATGGTTGTGATTGTGGGCTCCAAGTTCTGACTCTGCCAGGGTAATTAGTAGTTCTGATTGTTAGGTTGTTAGTAGACTTCTTTAGCGACTCCATTCAACATGAAATAAATTTTAATAGAATTTTAGTTTAGGTTTCAGTGGACCCCCTAAAGGACAGCCACAAAGGAAAATGATTTTTTTCTGGTTCCAGGTCTGCACCTGAATTAAGGCAAGTGTGGTTACACATATCACTTACCCTTTAACCTCTTGTGCACATTATGAACTATTTGCATTAGATTGGGTCTTTTGAGAAACAGATGCCAAGATAGGATTAATGTTCAAGAAATTTATTAGGGGACATGCCTGTGAGAGAAAATGGAGATCAGCTGGGAGAAGCTGGAAGAAGCAATGCAGATCTAAACCCAAGTGTAGGACAGAGGGAAGGATGGAAGCTTGGGTGAAAGCATCTGAATCTGCACTGCAGTTCTAAGACAGTCTGAAAATAACTTAGGGAAGTCCTGAGGCTAAGTCACCCATCAGAGAAGTCCTGCACCTTCCAGGAATGTGCTGCACTCAATCATTAGCTGGAAGCAGCCCTGCCAAGTTGTCATTGCCTGGGAGGTGTGGCTTCGGAGCAAAATGTAGTTGGGTTTCATAATGCAGCAGTTGGAACTTGCCAGTCAATTGAGCTCCTCGGAATAGAAGATCCAAGAGATGTATTCTCATGGGTACTACACCATTTCATTAGCTTACTGTCTTTGAAATCAACAAACATTTTTGTTAAGTTCTGCTCTAGAGTTTAAAAAGTGACTTAATAACCCTGTTCTTCCAAGCATCATTTTTTAAAAAAATATTTTGGTGAAATGGGAAAATATTATAAGATTGTTTTTATTCATAACACATTAAAATCAAAGGAACTGACTTTACAAAGGACAAAAGAACCACTATTACAGAAATTTAATTTATTTGCTTTTCGGTAAGTTGCTTAATATATCTTTATACTATGTTCTTTGATTTCAATTTAAGTGAAATTATAAAATGAGAACTTTCCTCTGATGGTTCCTACAGTGGAGGAGATAGATGAGAGAATAGGTGGGGAACATTGGGAACCAAGTGCTTTCATAAACACCAAGGACAATGTCAGCACTCTGCTTCTAACCCAGACCACCCCTTCTAAGACTTGTCATCTCACACTCTCTGATTCCATATTTTATGTCTTCACTCTCTTATTATGCAAGTACTAAATGCAGAGAACATCTTTAGAAATACAGAATCAAATCAAACAATATTAAAACACTATGAAATTCCATCACCTTAAGATACGCATTGTTATTTTTGGTGTGATCTTTCTAATATCTTTCTTTCTTTTATTCTAATATTTTTCAATGAAAATATATGCACATAAAATTAGAATCATACTATAATTACTATTTTGTGATATAATTTTCACTTCTATAGTGTGAATATTTTCTATTAAGTAAATATGGATATGAGTCATCATTTGTGATAGCTGCATGGTATTCATGTTTTGTGTGCATGTACTACAATGTATACGAACCATTTCCTACTGTAAGACATTCAGACATTTAGGTTGTTTCTGGTTCTTCACTATTTAAAAACAATGCAGCCATAAATATCTTTATGTATGTGTCTTTTCTAAATTGTTTGGTTAGTTCCTTAAGATTAATTCCTCAAAAGAGAATCGCTGGATCAAAGATTACAGGAAACTTGTTAGGATATAAACCACATTGAAGTTATACCATGAGTGGTTGTCAATATTAGCAAAAACAATAACACAAAATACCCCACTTAGTCTCAACTATAGCTTTTGCATTGTTTTGAGGAATCAAAAGGATTTAGGGCTGCCTCATTTCATTCCAAATCATGTTCTCTCCCTCCCTTTTGGTGATGCCAGGGGGAGATTCTCAGAACCTCAAATAGATATACTTCTTATTCAGAGCAAAGCTAGAAGGCTGGAAAAAGAGAATTGTAGGAAGTACTGAAGTGACCATAGGAAAAAGAGAGAAAAAGTTGGAGGAACAGAGAAAGAGAAGATGAGGTCCCCAAGATGTCATCTCAGGCAGATTCTGTATATACTGAAAGATAATCTAAAGTAAATGAATGCTTTACACCTCTGCACTCTGCATGTGTGACCATAGAATAGTGTTTTTTTTCTAGTGCTTGTTTTTGAATAAACTGCCAGATATAAGCATAACAAAAGTATTTCAGATTGTATGTAATGTACAGCATAGGGAATATAGTCCATGATAGTGTAATAACATTGTACAGTGTCAGACGGTTACTAGACTTATCATGGTGATCACTTCTTCAGATACATAAATGTGGAATAGCTATTGTGCACGTCTGAAACTAATATTACATGTTAGTTATATTTCAATAACATTTAAAGAAAAAATGTATTACAGATTGTAGAAGATACTAGCTATTTGCTCACCAATACTCATGTTCTATTCCTTCTTGTCATATGACTAAACTATATTTCCCAGGACCCCTTGCAATTGAATTATGACCAATGGAGTATGAGCAGAAGTGATGTACTCAACATCCAGCCTGACTCCTAAATCTTCCCACGTTTTTCCATGTTTTTTTCCCTTTGTCTGATGCTAGAGGCACATGATAGAAGAAGCCACTGATCAATTACACTCCCTGCAGTTGAAGATCTGGAAGGTGTATTCTTACAGCTACCACAAGAAAGAATGGGGACATTCTTAGTAATTTCACTAGGTGTAAATGAGAACCATTCTGGTCAAATAAGGACAGGACATAAGGACACTTTCTCCATGGCCCACACTTCAGAAACATAATGGTTAAGAGCATGAGCTTTGTCATCAGTGGATATATGAAAGCAGTTTTCAAACTAGCCTAGTTATCTGGTTCCTTGGGCAACCTAATTAACCTCACTAAACTTTAGTTTACTCACTGGTAAAATGGGAACATAACTAATATAAATACACTGCCAGCCTGTTGTGTGAAGAAAAACTTATACATATGAAACAATTAACGTAAAAATGACTCAATCAATGATAGTATTAATATTTTTCTAGTTTATCTGGAGAGACAATGTACAGTAAAAAGAAATTGCCCATGCCTTGCAGCTCCAAATAATATCATGCAACCAGCCCATGAGGCATTAGCATTGCAGAGTTGAGGACTGGACAGTGGCAGAAAAACCTCTTAATCAGAAATAATTGGCTAGAAGAGTTGAGACTTGAACAATTAGCAGAGCAACCTCACCTCTATGGAAATGGCATTGTTTAAGTGGGTATATAATCAGCTCTTTAACAAGACTGGCATTGATGGGTTCCCCAAGTTAGCTTGGAATTATTTTCTAGCTTGATACAAAAGCCACTAACTGGCTATTTAATCACACCCTGCCCTCCCCTTCCCATATTTGAGCACAAGAGACAGCACTTTTTGAACCTTCAGAGTATAGAGAATGGCTTCAGAAAGTAGGCATTTTTAATCCTCCTACAACAATATGTAGGAAACAAGATTAATGGAATTAGTTATAACTCTGTACATTAAGGATATGTCTGGGGGATTTCTTTTTTTGCTAATATGCATCAATTCGGAGAGAACACTTAAAACTCTTATTAACTCTTATTAAAATGCTTTTAATTTATAAAAGTTTTCTTTTTGCAATAATGTTATAGTTAAGCCCACTCTGAAAACATATCCACCATGCTTATAAACCTGACAGATTTTTATACTCTTAATTAGCTAGGAATGCTCTTTTTGAACTTGAGTTAATTCCAGCTATTAATTTACCCCCTGGAGAGAAAATTTGCCTAAAATTCTCATTACCTGTTCCTGTGAACAAGAAATTCCCTCACTGGCATCCCTAACACTCTCTCTACCAATCTTTGTCCTCTTCTGTCCCAATGATCCAAATATGTTTGATAATAGAGGATTTCTTTTTCTCTAAGCAAGGCTTTTTTAAATCTCTTTAAAACAGCTTTATTGAGATATAATTCACATACCACAAAATTCACCCATTTAAAGTGAATAATGAACGACTTTTAGTACACTCACAAAGTTGTGCATCCATAACCACAATCAATTTTAGAACACTTATATCATTCCAAAAAGAAATCTTGTACCTCTTAGCTGTCACTCCATGTTCCCCCATCTCTCCCAGCCCTAGGCAACCACTTATCTATTCTATATCTTTATGTATTTGTCTATTCTTGACATTTCATATACATGGAATCATACAATATACATGGCTTCTTTTACTTATCATAATGTTTTCATGGTTCATCCATGTAGTACCATGTACCAGTGCTTCATTTATTTTATTGCTTAATAATATTTCATGTATACTGTATTTCCCTGAAAATAAGACCAGGTCTTATATTAATTTTTGCTTCAAGAGACGCATTAGGGCTTATTTTCAGGGGATGTCTTAGTTTTTCATGTACAACAATCTACATTTATTCATTTACAATAATCTACATTTATTCATTTATTCATGTACAAAAATCTACATTTATTCAAATACAGTCATGTCATCTTCTTCTGGAACATCGTCATAACTCTCCAAACCCCAAATTCTGGCTTGAATTTCTTGCAACTCCATTTCCTGTAGAACCATTGGCCCCAATCTCTCATGCCCAGCAATAGAGCTCGCCTTAAATGAGCACTTCTTGTCCATGTATCCTGCTCGTAGTGCATTGGCAACACAGCTGTCACTGATTTTATCCCATGAATTCTTCACCCAAGTCATCATCTCTTGCAGACTTGGCTTCACAAAGTTTCCATGCTGATTTCTCTCCGTTCTGTTTTCAATGTAGTCATTGATTTCCATGCACAAATGGTCCTTGAATGGCTTGTGTTTATTGCAATATCAAGAGTCTGGAGATAGGCAGTCATTCCTGCGGGAATCATTATTTGATCTATTCTTCTCTCTGCAAGGAAGTTCTTCATGTCTTTAGCATGGTGAGTGCTGGCTGAATCCTAGACTAGCAGACCTCTTTGTCCACCTCGCAAAACAAGTGGCAGCATTAAATCAACCCACTTCCTTGTAACTGCTTGTGTGCACCAGGCTTTTTTGGTTTCAAGAACATAAATGCCTGAAACACGTTCAACCTTATCTTTCTTGCCCTTAGTGATGATTAGAGGTGGGGCTTTCTTTCCATCCAGACAAATTGCCAAAATACAGGTAACACGTCCACTTTAGTAACCAGTGGAGGGAATGTAGATTGACGAGGCACCCCTCTGATCAATTGTCATTTGAGATCCTTGACCCATAAACACTGCAGTTTCATCCATAGCAATCATGTTGGAGAGCTGGTATTTAGAAAAGTAGATGCAATCAACAAAGGACTTGAATGCAAGTGCACGTTTGATAACTTCAGTATCTTCCAGCTTGAACAGTGTTGTCAATCTTAGAGACAGTTCATATCGCTGAAGGAAGCCATCCAGCCAGTGTTGTGATGCTTTGAATTCTTCTTGGGATATTTCTAACTGTGGTGCCATTGCAAGGGCAAATGATTGAATATCGGCCCTGCACACAACCAAAGCCTTTGCTCTCCTGTCAGCAATCCATTCACAGATGATGTCTTCCAGCTCAGGAAGTAATGGTTGCCAACCTGATCCACACTTGGGCTTCTCAGCATTTCCCTCGTCCACCTGTTGACTGAGGTTATCACAGTCTACTCACCATTTTTGGACCATTTGGAAGTTCCAACTTCTTCTCTTTGCAGAAAGCTGTAAGATTCTTGCCCCGGGCGTCCTCCATGATTCCCTTCTTGTACTCAATGGAATAGCTCTTTCTTTTTGCACTCATCTTGTCTGGGGGTCAAAATATTATTCCCTTTAAATCTACCATTAAATCAAGTGTTAATTGAAGGTTTATGAGACAGGAGTGGCAACAAAAGTGATGACAGTTAAGAATGATGGTCCAGGCAAAAGCGACGAAAAATTGCAGGCACCAAAATTCAGAAAAATGTTTCTTTATTTCACACGAGTGCATTAAGTACATCCGTTACAACACACGACGTATTGAATGATGAAGATTCATATTAGACACAACGACATTATCATTATGTCAAGTGTGCACGTTATTCATGCATTGTGTCTGTACTCCGATTAAGTCATTTGACAATAAGTCTCATCTGTTTACATAGGTGTTTACCTCTCGTCCAAAGGCGACCACTTGGGTATTTACAAATACTTAATTATAATTTATATTATCATTTATTTTAAGTATTAATGTCAATAATATTATTTATATTTAATTATATATTAGTATTATTTTATAATTCAATACACCCATTGTGCGTTCTAATGGACGTACTACATGCAATTGTCTGGCTGACAATCTTAACTAGGGCTTATTTTTGGGGTAGGGCTTACATTACGAGCGTCCTGAAAAATCATTCTAGGGCTTATTTTCTGGTTAGGTCTTACTTTTGGGAAAATATGGTAGAGATACCACATTGTATTTATCCATTCATCATTTGATGAACATTTGGGTTATTTCTGCTTTTTGGCTTTTGTGAATCATGTTGCTATGAACATTCAGGTACAAGTCTTTGTGTGGACATATATGTTTTCATTCATCCTGGATATATACCTAGGACTAGAATTGCTAAATCATATGGTAACTCTAAGTTAAATCACTTGAGGAACTGCCAAACTGTTTTCCAAAGTAGCTGAAATATTTTACACTCCAACAGACAGTGTATGAGTTCCAATTTTTCCACATCCTTGTCAACTCTTGTTATTATCTATCTTTGGGATTACAGCCAATCTAGTGCGGTGAAGTGATATCTTATTGTGGTTTTGATTTGCATCACTCTGATGACTAGTGATGTTGGGCATCTTTTCATGTGCTTATTGGCCACTTGTATATCTTCCTCAGAGAAACGTCTATTCAGATTCATTGCCCATTTTTAGAGTAGGTTGTCTTTTATTATTGAGTTGTTAGAGTTCTTTATATATTTTATTTTTTTAATCAGGTTTTCAAAATATTTCTCCCATTCTGCAGGTTGCCTTTTCAACTTTCTTAATACTGTTCTTTGAAGCACAAATGATTTTAATTTGATGATGTCTAGCTGATCTATGTTTTTCTTTTGTTGCTTGCTTTTGATGTCCTATCTTACCTAATCCAAGATCACAAATATTAATGCCTGTTTTCTTCTAAGAATGTTACAATTTTGGTTTTTACAGGTAAGTATTTATTCCATGTTGAGTTAATTTTTAATATGGTGTGAAGTAGGGGTATAACTTCATTATTTTGCATGTGGATATCCAGTTGTCTCAGCATCATTTATTGAAAAAGACCATTCTTTCCCTTGAATTGTCTGGGCATCCTTGTCTAAAATCAGTTAACAGTAAATATGAGGGTTTCTTTCTGGACTCTTAATTCTATTTCATTGATCTATAAGTCTATCCTTATGCCAGTACCACACTTTGTTGGTCATCACTGCTTTGCAGTAATTTTGAAATTGGAAATGTGAATCATCCAACTTTGCTGTTCTTTTTCAAGATTGTTTTGTTTATTTTTGGTCCCTTTCATTTCCACATGAATTGTAGGATGAGCATATCAAATTCTGCAAAAATATTTCCTGGGATTTTGATAGGGATTGTGTTGAATCTGTAGGTCAACTTGGGGAGTATTACCATCTTAACAATATTAAGTCTTCTAATCCATGAGCATGAAATGTCTTTTCATTTATTTAGGTCTTCTTTAATTTCTTTCAACAATATTTTATAGTTTTCAGAGTATATGTTTTATACTTCTTTTGTTATGTTTATTTATTTTTTATTTTACTTTCTTAGTAAATTTATTGAGGTGACATTCGTTAATAAGATTATATAAGTTTCAGGTATACAATTTTATAATACATCATCTTTATATTGCATTGTGTGCTCACCACTCAATTACTATTTTATTCTTTTTGATGCTATTATAAATCCAACTGTTTTCTTATAGAGGCTTGTTTTCAGTTGAAAGTTTCACAAAAGGCTATTTCTTTGAAATTTAGGTTGAAATTTTAGAGGTCAAAAATAGTCAAAAACATATTAAAAATTTTAATTTTAGCTAATATATTAGAGAGGGATGCTCAGGCAGGACAATGTTCTTATCATATTTGAAAAAACCTTGCACACTCTATCTGTTGTTGAGAGTGTTATTACCAATTACACGGTTTGCAAAGGAGCTTCTCTTCAGACTCAGGAAGCAGGCGAGGTATGTGTTGGGCTCCTCAACTCCTCTTTCTTTAGAGCCTCATTCTCAGCTTCCCAGAACTCTCTTAAGACATGCCAGCTTTCCATATATTCCTTGGTTAACCAGAGGTTACAAGTGTGGTCTCTGACCTAGGCTTGCCTTTGCTGACCAGAACCCTGAATCCCTCATTCTCAATTACCCCACTCTACCAGCCCCCACCTCAAGCTTTCTGTGTAACGCCATTTTTCTTAGTGGATCATGGTGAGGGGATAGTGGGGGCAGGAGATGTGGCTACAAATGCATTATCATATGTCCCAGGGATGCAGAAGAACTTCAGTGAGAAGTGCTGTCACATATACAGAGGGAAGATCCAAGAATAATGTCAAGGAAAAATGGTCACAAATAGAAGTCAGTGCAACAATAGTCAATAGTACAGTCTGAAATGTCATCATAGGCAGGGATCAAGGCAGGATAAAAACATGACAGTCTGTGGCTTTAACAAAGGAGAGAAGTCAGTGATGGAGCCAGACCTTGAGATGGTAGTAAGAAAGTTGACATTCAAGTCTAAGCTGCTTCCCTTAGTCACTATCAATTCAGTTCCTTCCCCTTGAGATAGTCCTCTAAGTTCCTAACATGTTTCCCCGAAAATAAGACCTAGACGGACAATCAGCTCTAATGCGTCTTTTGGAGCAAAATTTAATATGACACAGTTTTAGTTTACTATAATATAAGACAAGGTATAATATAATACAATACAATATAATATAATACCAGGTTTTATATTAATTTTTGCTCCAAAAGATGCATTACAGCTGATTGTCTGGCTAGGTCTTATTTTTGGGGAAACACAGTATAGTGTCCAGGCTTCTAGTATTAGTCAAGGTTCAATCAGAAAAGCAGTATCATTAGAAAATTTCTCTCTCTCTCTCTCTCTCTCTCTCTCTCTCTCTCTCTCTCTCTCTCTCCCTCCCTCCCTCCCTCCCCCCATCCCTATCCCTATCATTTTTATCTCTATCACTATCTCTTTCCTTATTACTATTTCTATCTCTAGCTACATCTATGTGTTTATACCTATATCTATAAATAGTTATATTAAGGGATTTTTTATAGGAGTTTCACCATACATAATTGTGGAAGGCCATTAAACAGCCTATGTGAGGCTGTTGCTTCTTACTCCTCAAAGTCTTGTGCTGGAGCCCAAACTGTTGGCCAGCATTCATAGAAGGAAGACAAGCATGAGGTAGGGGAAACAAAGGTAAACTGGAACCTTAAAGACTGAGCTGGAACCCACAAAGATGAACTGGAACCATGTTGGACTCTCACCATGACCTTTAAACCTTCAACTTTGATGATGGGGGTTTCCTATATAAATTGGCATCCTTCATCTCAGAGCAAATACCCAACTGTCCCAGGAATTGGAAAAGCTGTAGGAGGCAGGAGCTAAAGGAGCTGTGAGTCCAGCTGCTGCCCCACACCAGAAGAGTGAGCCCACAGATAGGAGAGCGCCTGTGTGAGCTGGAACAGCACCTTGTGCCCTGCCCTGCACTGATCTTTCAGGAGTAAGAAGACAGCTCTGCTTCATTTGTATCTTCCTAATCTGACATAAAACGTCTCTGTGTACCACCCTAACCCAGACTGAAGGGAAAGAAATTCTAGAGGAATATGTTTCCAGGTTAGTTAAGTTGACACTGAACAAACCTACAATGCTTATCAGCACAGATCATGTTTTCTCATTAAGAACTCCTTATTCTTCCAAGAGCACTTGACATACCATTTTCAGAAAAGAACCCTCACTCTGTGGGGTTCATGTTCCCAGTGGATGGGTAGGAACTACCTCAAGGCCTTCTGGGGTACGAATCTTGATATCTGGATCACAACTGGCTGGAGCCCTAAGAAGCATTTTTTTTCATGTAATGAGCTACCTTAAAAGACTAAAGAAATATAGCTGAAAGGATGGAATTTCTCGGTTCAATGACATCAAATAGGTCTATCACTTATAAAGCTAGCCCTTTATGTTCTCATGGATTATGGTACAATCTCACAGACATTTTAACCACAAGCTGTCTTCCTGTGAAATTTGCTCTTGTGTAATGGGGAGTGAAGCAAGTAGAGAGGGTTGTTTGATATTTATAACTGGCCTCCTTTAATAGATGTGACCACAACTCTCCAAACAGAATGAGTATCTTCTTTAAGAGCAAACAGATGTAGAGTGGTAGGACTATCCATACTCTCCTTAAATTCCATTCCTTCAGGTATTGATTTAGGATACGTTTACATTGTAACAATGAATGCACCCAGCATTACTCATTTTTTTTTTCTTTCTTGTTTTCTCTGTGATCATTGTTAATGAATGGAGGTAGAAAACTACAACAAGAAAAAAATTACTGGCTTTGGATGGTTATATAAAACTAGTTTAGAGTTTGAAGAGATTCCAAGAATGAAAAGAATTACAGGTTAGCCTTGCAAATTGTCAGCTGCCCTGGGCCAAACATGATTTATATGTGCAGTAAAGGTTTCAGTTTGTTTCTTGTTCTGCCTTAGGATTCCATCTCTCTTCTAGTAAATATGACATCCCCCTTCCACACACATAAACCCACCCCCAACCATTACCAGTAACTTTGAAAAAGAAAGGCAGAGTTTTACACTGTTTGCATCTTGGTACATTTTTGTATGTTTATTTTCAACAAATAGCCTGGCTAGGTTTTCCCAATAAACTACAAACCAAATATATTTTGGGTTCTTCAAGAGGAAAAAAATATCTTCTTAAACACAAGTGAACAAGATGATTTCTTTATCAGGAATGAAACTAGATTCTTTATCAAAATCTGTAACTTGTGTCTTTCTCTGGAGTCAGTAGTTATGATACTTGCATTTTTTTTTTTTTACTTCTTTGCTACATAATTTTCTGTATTACGAGCCTCTTTGGAACCAGAATGCCCTATATTCTTAATGACTTAGAGAGCCAGAATTATACCTCTAGTTTCAACCTTGTTGAAATCCCATTGGAAAAGATGGTCTATTACTACATTCCCACTGAAATTTGTACACCTGGTATTTCAGGACCTTTAATAATTAAATAAACAGCATGACTCCCGAATAACTGCAAAATTATTTGACAGCAACTGACAAAGACTTATACATTAAATCCAACAGCTTCCAATCTAAGAGGGAAAGATGCCAATACCCACTCAAACAATTCGATGGAAGAGGACAAAACTGAAATTACTATGGATTGTAGAAAACCAGGCAATAAGAGTACAGGTGTTCTCCAAAGCTTTCTTGTAATTGGGAACTGGGAATACTTTACAGAGCAATTAGGAATGCCTGACCTGTCTTTGAGACATGTGTCATGTATTAACATCCTAGTCCAGTACCTCTTTTGACCCAATTTAGGGGAAGGAGGCAGCGTTTGTTTTATTTTGCTCAGTTTTGCAAATCCAGTGTCTGGTAAGAAATAGATGGTTCTTAACTGTAGAAAATATAGTCTAAATATTGGGCTAATGGAAAGTCAAGGCTAGTTAGAATTAGCAACCAGGCCAGTAGCCTTTCTAAGCTGATACTAAATCCATACTGACTTTCCCCTAATAGTTACTCTAGGTCTATATATTTCCACTCTCAATTGGAAAACATACTTCTGACTTCATTTTCTTTAGATTCCAAATAAAGGAGCTTTGGCTGGTTTGTGGGATTTTGCCTAAAATAGCAAAACTTGACCTTGTCTACATTTCAGTAATTAGTAGCAGTACTTATCACAGTTGTAACCTTATCAGCTCTAAATGTGATATACATGAGGACATCAATCTGTTGAAATTCAAAACAATAAATAGGTCATCTTTCTTACCAGTAGAAAAGCCAGCAGTTTTATTATACTCTATGCAATGTACTGTGTATAGAATTCAGATTTTACTGAAGTGATAAGGAGGGTTTGATCAAATCCCCACCCAAGAACAATCACTGTCTTATTTTTAGGGAATTCAGGAATTTTACTTCTCAATTTCAAGAGTTTATTAAAGTCAGGAATAAAATTAATGTAATAGTCGTGTTGCTCTGGAATAATATCTGTCCATATAAATGCCACTTACAATTAAGAATCAGCAGTGACTGGTTTTGAATTTCCTTTTGCCAGAAAATCTGTGTTTCTTAAAATGGCAATTCAAAGAAAGTTTCAGCTGTTGGAGTGAGGATTCTTTAAAGGAATTCAAGCAATTAATGTGGGGACCACAGTGTCCTCTTCCTTCGTTATATCCAAAGGGAAAAATATCCTAAAAAGAGTCTGGGCACAAAATTGAATAGTAGCCTTAAAGGCCTGCAGCCTCAGCTGTGTCACTAACTAGTCACAACCTTGGATATTCCAAATGACGTCTGTGGGTATAAGTTTTCTCATCAGGAAACTGGAGATTATCTTTGGTTGACCTGCTTTGTGTTCTTATGGCAAAATGAAGAAGGAGAATGTTGCCAACTGCAGAGCATCATATGAAGCTAAGATGTTGTAATGTGAAGCTGCCTGTGTATGACAAGGCCATTGGGAGTCAGAAATACCTCATGGTGAACAAATCTTTGGCTATTGTTTTCTCTAAATCAATGATGCTCAACCCTAGCTGCATTGTGGAGAACTCTAAAATATACTAATGTCTGGGCCCTACCACCAGTGACTCTGATGTCATTTGATCTGGGGTATGGCCTGGGCGTTAGAATTTCTGAAAACTCCCAGGTGGTTGTAACGCATAGCCACGGTCAAGAAACAATTGCAGAATAAGGATTTTTGGATGCATGATTCCTGCCTGCACCTGAGCTCCTTGTGTGGCAGACCTGTAGAGATATCATCCTCCTAAGGCTTCATTGGACCTAGCCATAGGAAATGAATCACTGGGATAGGATCAGAAGATTTATATATGAGTCCTGGATGTGTCACCTTTAAGCGGTGTGACTTTGGGCAATTAATGACTTTGCTGATAATAACAACAATATTAGAGCTAGCATTTACGGTGCACTGAGTATGAACTGCTAACTAGACATGCTAAACATGTCTAGTCCCCAATAACAACCCAAAATAAACATTATTATCCCATCTTACAGCAGAGGAAACTGAAGCTTAACCATAGTCAGTGACTTACCCACATTTTTCCTTATTTAAAAAATGGATATAACAATAACCTGTCATACACAATGACCAGATGAAATAATATACACAAAAATTCTTTGTAAATTAAATCACTGTACATACATGTAAATTCAGCAAACACATAGTGGTATGGGAAAAACATGAGATTTACCTTCATACAGACTTGGGTTTCTATCCTACTTCTTCCCACTTAAGAGCATTGCAACCTTAACCAGTTTACTTACTGTGTTTTTAAAATGATATAATGGAGATAATAATACTTTTGTAGGATTGTTATGGATTACAGATAACGTACTTAAAGAGCAAAGCACAGTGCCTGGCATTACAGCTCAATAAAAGCAACTATTGTCATTTCCAACTGTATGCATCTCTGTAAGAGCAGGTAGTTACTGCTCTCAAACTTAAGATGAATAGCTATGGAATCTGAAACTGAAATGTTGTCTTTGTTGTTAGTATTATTGGAGTTCTATTATTCACGTATTCCATTCTGGATTTTGACTCATTAGGCTTGGGCTTTTGGCTTTGTATGTACTCCATCTAAAGACTTTGCAGTCTATCTCTAGAGCTAAATAGAGCTTATTGTCCTTATAAGTAAGAGGACTGATGGTGCATCCTCACCTTCATGCGGCAGCCTGGAAAGTCAGTTTACCTTGGCCACCATAATCCTTATCTTTCTGGTAAGAGGATCCACTAGCAACTTCAGGATTTACATAAAAATTCACAGACCCCAAATCTCAGCCTCATACTGAAGAAGAGGATTCAAATGATGTCTAACAGGGAAATCTGAGCCATTTCCCCATTCCTTGCTCCTTTAAAAAGAATGAAACAGTCTTTAAACCATTTCACCCAATTGAGGCAAATTTCCTCACTAAAAAATAGAAAAAGGTTTAGGAGCCAAAAAGTCAACACTGTAGGGTAAACTAGCCATTAAACAAGCAACTGTTCCTTTATGTGTGCTATGGGGTGGGTGGCTCACCTTAGCACTCCTGGGTGATTATTGAAATAACTTTACTAACAATTGTCACCCCAATAAACTTAATAGAAAATAAATAATAAATAATAAATATTTTCTAGCATATATGTCAAAAGAGAAGAACAAGGAAAATGGTATGAACATACTCCTGCTTAAAGAGTCCTGATGGGATGCTGTTACTAGCAAGTGTGTCATGACATTTGCACAACTCACATGCTCCTTTGGCTCCATTTCATCACCAACTATCTGTTTAATACTTACTATAAACACAACTCTTGAAGGATAGAGATGCCATGTAGGATGTAATCCCTGTGCTCAAGGAGTGTGTAATTTATTTGGAAAGACGAGTCCACATAGATAACAATTCAAAACCAGTATGTAATTAAATGATTACTTCTGTAGTACAGATCAGGTAGAAGTGGTGTTTGAGTTTTTATGAATGTGAGATCAATGTGAGACAGGGTGACTTGGGAAGTCTTTGTGGAGTTGGTAAAATGTGAGGTGGATTTCCAAGAATGGAGATATTTTGGTAACAGGGAGGGCAAAAGCATTCTAGATGACAGGAATTTTACGTATCCTACAATGACTATATGACTGGAGTATTCCCAATTAGTATTTAATCAGTCTCTCTCTCTCTCTCTCTCTCTCTCTCTCTCTCTCTCTCTCTCTCCCCCTCCCTCCCTCCCTCCCTCCCTCCCTCCCTCCCTCCCTGTCTCCCTCACCCCCCCTCCTTTTTCCCCCTTCTCTTATTCTCCTCAGAGTCTTTTCCTCTCTTACAGGACAAGGTCAGATGCTAAACCAAGCAGAACTCTGAAGAGAATCAAAACATTGCTAATTACTGGCTTCTATAGGGACCTGCCCTGCTCTGAAGAGATTCACTAGCCTTCTAGAAGGTACCTGCCTCCACCACGAAGATATTTATTACCAAGGCAGAGGACAGATAGCTCCCATGCTAGGGGTCAAACTTCTCCGGTCGTGGTGTTACATGAAACTACTCATGATGCAGGGTCTCTCGTGTCATACCTTAATATCTTGATTGTTCCCCTGTGTGACATGATCTGCTAGTCACTGTGCTCCCCCAAATACTCAGATTACCTTTTAACTGTCCCTGCATCAACAGCATGGAGGCCTGTAGAGGGACCATCAGACTCTGCCCTGGCTGTGTTCCATTCTGCTTGCATGTCCTTCTGTTCCTTCCAGCTTGGCCTGAACACATTGCCTGTGACTGTGACTTTGTCTCTGGGTGCAGAATACACACACTCTCCCTTCTTTCTACATTAATTGACTTCCACGACCTCCAGTTATGAGTCCTTTCTTGGCCATTCACTTTTCACTCACAATCACACCCATGGTTTTACTGCCACTTCCACACTGGCCATTGTTCAGTTTGGGTCTCCATCCCAAACCTCTCTCCTAGTTCCAGATCTGTAGAGCTAACTGCTGGCTTGATATCTCTATTTAGAAGTTCCATACACAATTTAACATCAGCCTACCTAAAACCATAGTTTTCCCCTCTCCCAAATTTGTCCTTCTTTTCATTCACTTTCTCAATCCATGGTGGCACAATCTGCCTGGTTATCTGTGTTAAGATTTGCTGTGGCTACAAGTGACAGAAACCAAAAGAACAGTGGCTTAGACAAAATAGAAGTTTAATTTTCCTGCATGTAAATGAGAGTGCTTCAGGGCTGATTTGGCAGCTCTGCAAACATCAGGGACCCATGTCCTTTCAATCTCGCTGCTCTGCCCTCTTCAATATGCACTTTCTACCTTATGTTCCAAGATGGCTGCTCCATCTCTAGCCATCATGCTGCATTTCATTCACCAAAATAGAAGAAAGGGGAGGAGAAGGGCATGCTCATTTTCATTAAGGACTCATCATGGGAGTTTCACATACCACTTTCATTTACAGCCACTGGCCAGAACCTAGTCACTTGTCTATAAAAAAGTCTCAGAAATATGGGCTTCTCCCATTTCCATTAAAATTCAAGGCTTCTACTACTAGGAAAGAAGGGCATGATGTAATTCTGGGAGACAACTAGCTAGAAATATGGGAGTCATTCTCATCTCCTGCCTTTTTCTTACCCTCTGCCTCTAAGATCAACATTTCTCACAATTCCATTTCCTAAATTGCTCTCAAGTGTACTCAGGCCCCATATTTCACAGACTATTACAAAAACCTTCTGAAGGAGTTCTCTGAGTTTAGTTTCACAGTCCCTTGTATATTCAATCCATCCACATTAGATCACTAAAGTTTTCTTTTAAACATGCAAATTTAATGATCTCTTTGTTTGATTCTCTATTGCCTTCAGGACAAAGTCTAAATTCCTGGGAGTGGTATACAAGCCCACCTCTCCTTGACATTATGCTATGCTCCAGTTATAGAAAAGTTACAGTTCCTGGAAGACAGGACACTGTCCCATGCCCCTTAGTCTTTCCATGCTGTTCTCTTTCCCTAGAATGTTCTTCTTTCCTTGTTTTGACAAATAAACACCTACTTCCTCTCCCAGCCCCAGCACAGACTTCACCTGCTCTGTGAGGTCTCTTCTGACTCCCCCAGGCTAGACTGCCTGACCCCATAGCACCTGCACCAACCTCCATACAAGCACATTGCACTGGTGTTGGAGATTCACACTTCTAGCATGTGAGTTCCAAGGTTGTGCCTTATTTATTTTTGAACCTTTAACCTCAAAGACCAGTGCCTGGTCCAGAGCAGGAGTTCAATGGATGCTTATTGAACAAGTGAAAAAAATCAAGTACCTAAACTTGTTAGAATTGTGTGCAAAGTTAGAGTAAATAGACTGAGTTGAGACTTTAGGACCTTTCCTTATATGAAATGAATAAACTTAATATATGAACTCAAGCGATTTATTTGGAGTATTTGATCATTTCAGTTGCTTTCTGATTGTTAACTGTGCTATGAATAGTTGACATCATTAGAGAAGTGACTTCTCAATATGGAGTGTTATTATAACATACTCAAAATCTAGTGTAAGGCATGCAGCATAAAAAAGAATAAAAAATAGAATTCTCACCTTGAAGTCTATTGATAAACATCCTGGACAGGAGTCACACAACCTTCCTCCTAGTACTGGCTCAGCAACTGGCTTGGACAGGACAATGAACTTTTCTGGATTTCAGTTGCCTGCAAATGATAGATTTGAAAAAGATGATGTCAGAAACAGAAACTCATAGACACAGACAATGGTTTGGTGGTTGCCAGAGGGTAAGGGGGGTGGGGGGTGGGAGATGAGGGTAAGAGGGATCGAATATATGGTGATGGAAGGAGAACTGACTCTGGGTGATGAACACACAATGGGATTTATAGATGATGTGATACAGAATTGTACACCTGAAATCTATGTAATTTCACTAACAATTGTCACCCCAAAAAATTTAATAAAAAAAAAAAAGATGATGTCTAAATTCTCCTGCAGCTCATACTTGCTATAATTGTGTAAAGCCATGCTCGGAAAACATGGTTGATGTGTTTTCATTACAGAGCATTTTCTGCCTTGGGTATTTTATTGACTCGGGAAAATAAACTCAGGATCTCTTAGAAGAAAGATCATGAATGCAGACGAGTAAGGTCCAGGGAAAGATGGTCTTGAAACAGGAGAGCAATGGAGTCACAGTAGAAAATGAGGTTTGTGAACCAGCCTCTCTTTTCTCCCTCTATCCTCACACTGTCCTATTTATTTTTTAGGGCAAGAGATGAAAGTAGGTTGGACTAGGAGGGGGATGGGCAAAGGGGCATCCTGCAGCTGCAGTTTCCTTTCATGTCCCCCTAAAAACTGGTGACAGGGTGGAGGAAAAGTTAATTGAGGTGGGATGACTTCTGATGTGCCTGAGGGTCCTAAGTCTTTTCATCTCCCTTTTCCCTCTGAACATTTCAAATATGCATAATGACAAACACCAAGACTGCAATCCTGACAGGGCTGGGCTGAGCATTTTCTACTGAAAATATGTGCTTTCTAGACTCTGGAGCCTGGGGGTTTGTGAGGGGAGACTGAGGACTTTGGCTGCCTCTCTTCCAGATGAAAAGGCGGCTGCCTTTGGAATTTCTGTGTTGGTGGTTTGACAGACATGAAGGTGGAAATAACCTGTGATTGAGAAAGCAAATGAGAGGCTGATTTCTCCTAAAAGAGATGGGAATTGCACTCTCTCAGGAATGCAGTGTGACGTGGGAGTGTCTGAACTAGTCCCCAGAAGGTTCTAATGGGATTCTCTCCTTCAATAACTTTTTTAAGCCCTGAGGCTCTGTCATACAGGCTACATTCTGCTGACTGAGTGTGCTCCTGAGATGGTTAATAAATAGCTCTGTTCTTAGCTCTTAGCAGGCAGTTTTTGGTTGTTCCAACACTTGCTTTGCCGTTTGCTTTTCTCCAGGATATTTGGATTCTTGGTTGTATTTTGTTTTGATAGTTTACATGGTAAACGGATGGGATGGTCTTTGGAAAAGACTCTCCCGACCCCAAACTTCCACTTTTCTCATTACATTGGGGAATTTGTCACAAGGGAAGCAATGAACTCAACCGAATAAGTGGCTGTGTCCTTTGTAATGGTCTTTACTACAAATAATTACCCTTGACCCCTTCACCTCAAACAGAATTGGCACCATATTATTTGCAAAGCACTTTTTCAAGCCCTAATTTCTCTCCACTTGGAAACCAGGCATCTGGACAAATGCTGCAGTAAGTAGCAGGGCCACTGGGTACATCCTGACTCTTCCTAGTGTCAGTTCTCTCTGTGGGGCTCCCAAGATATGTGGGTTATCTTCCCAATGCCTTTTACATTCATCTGGCAATTTTCCCTCTAACATTTACATTGTATTTTACTTATTTATTTTCTAGATGACTATTAAATTCACATGGCACAAAATGGAAAAGGTACAAGAGTATTTGGTGAAAAGTTTCCTTCTACTCCTGTTCCCCAGCCTATCTATCCTCCTCTCCAGAGATAACAATTGTTACTGGCTTTTCTGTATCCTTTCAAAAATATTCCATATTTATGTAAGCAATTATGTATATAGGCTATTTTTATTTCTCTACAAACCCAAATGGTAGCACATTATCCACAGCCTGCCCCTTTCTTGACTGACTTATGTGTCTTAGAGCTTTTTCCATCATCAGTTCATATACACATACCTTATTCCTTTTTTTATGGCTGTACAGTATTACAAGACACGAATGTCCCGTAATACATTTAACCAACTCTGAGGCTATCTTTAACTTTTAGAATTATATGTACAGAACACATTACAACAGGGAATGGCATCATTGCACAGTTTCCCCCACCCCTGTTAGGGTAAATGTGGTATGTGTGCCTCCTCCTGTTACCGGAGAGAGAAATGGTTCTGGGTAAATGTCACAGGAAGGAATTTCAGGACATACCAAAATATTAATACATGCAGAAAAAGCCAAGCAAACAGAAGATTTATTAAAGAAAGAAAATAGTGCAGTACACTCTCAAGATGGCATGAGAGTGGGCAGGCCCAGGGGGAAAAAAATAGGCAACTGCCTTGAAAAACAAAGAAATTTAGGATTATATTTGAATGAGGGCATGAAATATTCAGGGGTGGAGTCATAGGCATTCCCAGGGCATTTCCAGGGCATGTCTTTGCTGCCCACTCCTTCCCGTGGGGAGGTGAGATTCCCTCATAGGGACTGCCATGGGGACACAGGGAGATTTTTCCCTGCCTGCAAGGCCAATAGTGTTATAATCCATTACAACTAGCTGTAGCCACACGTTTTCTTAGGAATTTTCTCATCTTCTCTCTTTTCTTTGTTTCCCCTCACTTCTTCCTTCTTTTCCTGCCTGCTATCTCCCTGCAACCCTGTTTTTCTGCCTATGGTAACACTCCCAGGGGCACTAAGTTTGGTGCTGAACTTCCCAGTAGCCTGAAACCTGCACAGCCCCTCACCTTTCACCTCTCTGCCTCCTGACCCCTGATACCTGGGAACTTTTTTTCTTTTCTTTTTTTTTTTTTTTTTTTGCTTCAGTGAGAAAGCTGGATTTCTAACCTCTCGACCTATAATACTACTTTTATACAGTTTCTATTATTATGCTCTGGGAATGGGGAAAATTTGTTTCACTATTTCCAGGCCACTTAAGTCTGTGACATGTCACTGGGAAGTCAAAGCAAGTAATAACTGCCCTATTACCCTATTCCATAGTGTCACACACGTGTCGTCAGGAAGCTCCGCTTACCTAGACACACATCACAGGTTACAGAGAAATCACTAGAGCACCCAGGTTTGTTTTAGGAGTTGGAAAATAATATTCTTATATTTAATGGTGGCTATCATTTCCTTTACATAGCTCAGCAATATACCGTGTTTCCCTGAAAATAAGACCTAGCCAGACAATCAGCTCTAATGTGTCTTTTGGAGCAAAATGACCCCATATTATACTAATTATATTATATTATACTATACTCGGTCTTATAGTAAAATAAGACCCGGTATTTTATATTATATTAATATTATATTATATTCCCAGTCTTATTTTAATATAAGACCGGGTCTTATATTAATTTTTGCTCCAAAAGACGCATTAGAGCTGATGGTCCAGCTAGGTCTTATTTTCAGGGAAACACGGTATATGGGGCCCAGACTGAGCTTCCCAGGGCAGGAATCATCTGTCTTATTCATCTTGTTTCCTTCAGTGCCTATCACTGTGCCTGGTATCTAGTAAGTATTTACTATAAAGGATTTGGGTATTTGAAAAAAATATTAGAAAAGATAAATCATGTTAAATTTTGCATAAGGCCCTTATATCTGTCAGGGTTTGATCAGAGAAGCAAAGCCATAAACACTTATGTAAAATCAGGGATTGCTTGCAGGAATTTGACCTTATACAATCAAGGAAGCTGATTAAATAGTTAAATTTAAATTGTTGTTTTCGTTTGTTTGTTTGTTTGATGGCTGTTGCTTCTACACCAGGCACTGGGTCTGAGGTCAGCAGGACAGGTAATCACAAAAGAAAGATGGAGGTAAGGACAAGCTGCATAGTACTTGTGTGAGTCTCTAACTGCCCCCCGCCTCCAGTTCAGTGATACAGTGACAAGAGAACGAACCTGGCACCCTTCATTGCCAAGCAAAGCATGGACTTGATGCAGGAGTCAGAGAAGCTGAAGACAGAGCTAGAGCTGGAGGAACCACAGACCTGTTGCCCCAGAAGCTGCATACGCTGGCCCAGGGCTTGGAGAAGCTGTAGAGGGTCTGGCAGGAGGTAGAGAAGCTACAGGCCCAGCTGCTGCGCCATAAAAACAGGGTGAGCTAACAGATCAGCAATAACATGTGGGAACTGCAACTGTAATCTGCAGTGTAACCCATCAAAAGTGTTTGCTTTCTTTTGCTAATTACCCCAAATCAGGTTCTCTAAAAAGAAACATTCAGATTATAAATTAGCTTCCCAATTTAATCTTCAGCATCTACAAAAAGGAAAAGAAGAAGTATTATATCTTTTTTTAAAGAATGTTAACATCTTTCCACTGCTGCCCAAAGATAGTATTTTCATCCTCCTGGGAAACCCATGATTTTACTGGGAATATGATAAACACTTCCCCTGAAAGAATCTACTATTTTTTTCTAGCTTATATCATAGAGTGCAGTTTAGGCAGGAAAAAAGTACAATCGTGTTTTTCCAGTTGCTGTTTCTTCTTAGTCAAGTATTTTTTGCAGCCCACTCAAGGTTAAAAAAATGTTGTGCGTATGAGTTCTTTATCCCCCACCCTCTTCTCGAATTTACTTCTCTCTCTCTATTCATTACATTCTTATATTTTCTAAAAGCAGTAGAACATCCTGATAGTAGATCTCAGAGAATCCATTAATGCTTAAAAAGAAGATATTTTTAGCCCATTCCAAAGTTGCTCAGTTCTATTCAGACACCGTGGTAGATTGCACAACTGGTCCCAATTTTTCACTCTTCCTTGTACTCCACCTTTGTTGTGTGAGTTTGTAGTTCCTCTGATTACAGGGACAAAGTATATTTCCTCTGCACTTGATTTGGGGGTTGGCCATGTGACTTCCTTTGCCCAATAGCATGTTAACAGAAGCAACAGTGGCCAGTTCTGAGCCTGAGCCTCAGGTGACCTTATATCTTTTGCTTGCCTTCTTGTACCTCTGATAGCCCATGAGAAGAGCTTGTCCCAGAGAATGCAACCCCTCAGACTGATATCCCAAATGAACAAACATGGAGTAGAGCTGCACTCGGTAACCTGAAAATCTGTGAGAACAAATGACCTCTGTTTGAAGCCATTGATTTTTGGGGTGGTTGGTTACATAGCATTTGTGTGGCAATACCTGTCCCAGTTGTCTTTCCTATGTAATCTTCCCACCACTACCAAAACACAAAACAAAACAAAATTTGTTGGCTTGTAACAGCAACAACCATTTATTTGCCCAAAGGTCAGGAATTGAGGCAGAGCACAGAAGAGAAAGCTCATCTCTCCTTCACATGGGGCTGCTGAAATGGGAGCAGAAAACCCACTCCAAGAGGCTCACTCAAGTGATGGCAATTTGGTGCTGGCTGGCCAGCTTCATATTACTGCGGTCTCTCCACATGTACCTCTTCTTGGGTTGCTGGCTTCCTCACATATGGTGACTGCATTCCAAAAATGGTCATCTAAGAGACAGAAAGTGACAGCTGCCAGTTTCTTAAGGCCTGGGCCCAGAAATTGGCCCAACATCACTTCTGCCTTATTCTAGCAGTCGAGCACTCAGAGCCCATATTCAAGGGCAGGGAATATAGACTTTGCTTCTTGAGGAGTGGCAAAAATTTCCAGACTGCGTTCTAAAACTGACACAATACATAACTGATATAGACACCTTCAGACATAAACCCTGCTACCCACAATGGAAAACATCTTGGGGGTAAGAAATGAAAAATAAGGAGTAAGGCAAACACAGAAAAGGTACATTGAAAACATCACCCATCTTGTACCCTTCTTCTTAGAAGTTTTCCAGTTTCAATCTAGCAATAGAGCAAAAGAAGAGACCAATATTTGTGTGGCCCACTTGGCAATTAGAAACATTAAAATCTTTGGATTTGAGGAGTTGGAATAGGAATTTGATAAAACAAAATTTGGGCCACTGTGATGTTATGGATAAAAAAAGAAATTTAATCAGGTGATCTGGCTCTGTCTCTATTCTGCGCTCCTTTAGTGTGACCTCTGGAACATTACTTAACCCCTCTGGGTCTCAGGTCTTTCATCTGTAAAATGAAGTGAACAGGGTGGTATTTGAGATTTCTTCCTGTTCTGACACTCTGTGAATCATTGTCATTTACTTTATGACTCTGACATCTAGATGATGGCCTGGACTTTCTATATTTAACTCCTCAGAATCTATTTTTGCAGCATGCCCTCAATAATGAATGGGATTCCTTAGTAAAACCAAACCTTACAAGGTCTGAGCAATAATGAGCTCCAGAATAATGATGGCCAGGCTGAGTGGGACAGCCACACTAGTGGCTGAGCATTCATTTCTTCCTGTAATTGGAATAAAATTAAAACATATTTTCTTCCTCCACTTCAGCAGAGAAGGGGCAGACTAATATTTTCAGAGGGGAGTTTACTAAAAATTAGGGAAACAACATAGAAATGGTTTTCCCCCAAATAAAAGTAGTATAACAGTATTCATTTCTAAATACAGGAAATAAAAGCAATAAAGACTTTTCTGAGCTGAAATCTGATGCTCAATAGCAACATCCTGTCCCTGTAGCGCTATGGATTAAATTTAATAAGAGCCAGGTTCAAATCTCAGCTCTGCCATTTAAGTTATTTACCTGAGCTAAGTTACCTAAATACTTTGAGACTTAATTTCTTTATCTCTAAAATAAGGATAATCATACCTGCTATGGTCTGAATGTTTCTATCCACCACCACCCCAATTCATATGTTGAAATTCTAACCCAAAGGTAATGGTATTTGGAGGTGGGGCCTTTGTAAGGTGCTTAGGTCATGAGGATGGAGTTCTCATGAATAGAATTAGTGCTCTTTTTAAAGAGAGCCCACAGAGCTCCCTAACCTCTTGTACCATGTGAGGACACAGTGAGAAGTTGGCAGCCTACAACCTGGAAGAGGTCTTCACCAGAAACTGACCACTCTAGCACTCTGTCTCAGACTTCTGGCCTCTAGAACTGAAAGAAAAAACTTCTATTGTCTGTACCACCCGGTCTGTGGTATTTTAAAGCAGCTCAGACTAAGACAATACCTATTGCTCACAGTTGTTGTTAGGATTAAATTAGATAACACAGGCAAAGCAACAGGCTCATAGAAGGTTGACTTAGATTGGGGTCTATGAGAAACAGACCCCAAAGACAAGGATTTTAGTGCACATGGTTTATTAGGGAGGTACAGGGAATACAGCTAGGGAAATTGGGAGTAAGGGAAGAAAAGGCAGCCAACAAAGGGCATGGTTATTAAGATAGCTACCGGAGTGGGTGACTAAATCCTCCGGGGGAAACTCTAGAAACTGGTATAAAATACATGCTTCAGATAATCCCTCTCAGGAATCAAGGAGGCTGGGCTATTTATACACCCACTTCTGTCAGTCATTGTTTGAGGGCTGCTCCTTGGGTTGAGAATTCCTCAGGACTTATGGCTTGTTGTGAGAGGGTCGGGTGGTCCTCTGGAGAAACCCCTCGGAGATAGAAACACTGGCAGGTGGAAGTTGTCCAGAGCACACTGATATGTAGAGTCCAAGGACCATGGGCGATGCCTGACTAGCATCTGCTGCAAAATTACTCACCAAATGTTTATTTCTCTCCCCCCCGCCCAGTCTCTAATACAAATTGGTGGCACCAAGCTTAACTTCCTTTCCTCCAGATTCTTAGTTTTATTTTCGCTCAGAGAGACATTCCTGTTTCACAACTTAAAACAATGACTAACATCAATTCATTGAACTTGGGTATATAAGCTGATGTCATAGCTTCTGACCTCTTAGGTGAGAAGGAAGAAGACCTCTTTCCCGTCTTCCCCATTCCCAGAGCCATAAGCCAGGGACAGCTGACCTTCAATCTGAAGACTGACACCTATAACTCCCCATTGAGCACTGTTAATGGAGAGTCCTGAGGAATGTCATTAACTTGCCTAAGAGTTCCATTTTCAATGCCAAGGTTATGAAATCCACCATGCCTCTCATATTGTCCATTTTTTCCTCTTTTTTTTATAATTCAACTTAAAATGATTTTATTATATACCATTATGCTGACACATTTGAATTGTTAAAACATTTTCCTATGTTGCTTTCCTTTTTTTCATTAAAGTTTATTGGGGTGACAATTGTTAGTAAAGTTACATGGATTTCAGGTGTACAATTCTTTATTACATCATCTATAAATCCCATTGTGTGTTCACCACCCAGAGTCAGTTCTCCTTCCATCACCATCTATTTGATCCTCTTTTACCCTCATTTAGCATCCCCCTCTCCCCCCTTACCCTCTGGTAACCACTAAACTGTTGTCCATGTCTATGAGTTTCTGTTTCTCATTTGTTTGTCTTGTTCTTTTGTTGCTTTTGGTTTATATACCACATATCAGTGAAATAACATGGTTCTCTGCTTTTTCTGTCTGACTTATTTCACTTAGCATTATACTCTCAAGATCCATCCATGTTGTCACAAATGTTCCTATATCATCTTTTCTTACCGCCGAATAGTATTCCATTGTGTATATATACCACAACTTCTTCATCCATTCATCTATCGAAGGACATTTTGGTTGTTTCCTTGTCTTGGCCACCGTAAACAAAGCTGCAATGAACATTGGAGGACACTTGTCTTTATGGATAAATGTTTTCAGAGTTTTGGAGTAGATACCCAGGAGAGGGATTGCTGGTTCGTATGGTAATTCTATTTTTAATTTTTTGAGGAACCTCCACACTGCCTTCCATAGTGGCTGCACCAGTCTGCATTCCCACCAACAGTGTATGAGGGTTCCTTTTTCTTCAAGCCTCTCCAACACTTGTTACTATTTGTGTTGTTGATGATAGCCATTCTAACTGGGGTGAGGTGATAATTCACTGTGGTTTTTATTTGCATTCCTCTGATGATTAGTGATGTTGAGCATTTTTTTGTATGTCTATTTGCCATTTGTATGTCCTCTTTGGAGAAATGTCTCTTCAGGTCCTCTGCCCATTTCTCAATTGGGTTGTTTGTTTTTTTTGTTGTGTTGCATGAATTCCTTGAATATTTTGGATATTAGCCCCTTATCAGAGGCACTGTTTGTAAAAATCTTCTAACATTCAGTTGGTTGCCTCTTTATTTTGTCGATGGTTTCTTTTGCTGTACAGAAGCTTTAAGTTTGACATAGTAACATTCATTTATTTTAGCTTTTACTTCCATTGCCTTTGGAGTCAAATTCATAAAATGCTCTTTGAACCCAAGGTCCATAAGTTTAGTACCTATGTTTTCTTCTATGCAGTTTATTGTGTCAGGTCTTATGCTTAAGTCTTGAATCCATTTTGAATTAATTCTGGTACATGGTGACAGAAAGCAGTCCAGTTTCATTCTCTTGCACGTGGCTTTCCAATCCACCCAGCACCATTTATTGAAGAGGCTGTCTTTGCTCCATTGTATGTTTTTAGCTTCTTTGTCAAAAATTATCTGTCCATGTTTATGTGGTTTTATTTCTGGGTTCTCAATTCTATTCCATTGGTCTACGTGTCTGTTTTTCTGCCAATACCATGCTGTTTGATTATTGTAGCCCTGTAGTACAAGCTAAAGTCAGGGAGTGTGATACCTCCATTACTGTTCTTTTTTTTTAAGATTGCTTTTGCTATTCGGGGTCTTTTGTGGTTCCAAACAAATCTGATGATTTTTAGTTCTATTTCTTTATAAAATGTCATTCGGATGTTTATGGGGATTGCATTAAATCTGTATATTGCATTGGGTAATATGGCCATTTTAACTACGTTTATTCTTCCAATCGATGAGCGCGGAATGTCTTTCCATTTCTTTGTGTCTTCTTCAATTTCTTTCAAAACTGTCTTATAGTTTTCAGCATATAGGTTCTTCAAATCCTTGGTTAAATTTTTTCCTAGGTATTTTATTCTTTTTGCTGCAATTGCGAAAGGAATTGTTTTTTGTATTTCTTTTTCTGAAATTTCATTGTTAGTATATAGGAATGCAATGGACTTTTCTACGTTGATTTTGTAGCCGGCAACTTTACTGTATTCATTGATTGTTTCTAATAGCTTTTTGGTGGAGTCTTTAGGGTTTTCTATATATAGCATCATGTCATCTGCAAAGAGTGACAATTTAACTTCTTCATTCTCAATTTGGATGCCTTTTATTTCTTTCTCCTGCCTGATGGCTCTGGCGAGGACTTCCAACACTATGTTGAAAAGCAGAGGTGATAGGGGACAGCCCTGTCGTGTACCTGAATGTAGAGCAAAGGGCTTCAGTTTTTCACCGTTAATTATGAGATTACCTGAGGGTTTGTCACATAAGGCCTTTATTATGTTAAGGTATTTTCCTTCTATACCTATTTTATTAAGTGTTTTAATCATAAATGAATGTTGTATCTTGTCAAATGCTTTTTCTGCATCAATTGATATAATCATATGATTTTTGTCCTTTATTTTGTTTATGTGATGTATTGCATTGATGGATTTGCGTATGTTGAACCTCACTTGGTCGTGATGAATAATCTTTTTAATGCATTGTTGCATTTTATTTGCTAGAATTTTGTTTAGGATTTTTGCTTCTGTATTCATCAGAGATATTGGTCTGTAGTTTTCTCTTTTTGTGTTGTCCTTACCAGGTTTTGGTATCAGGGTAATGTTGACTTCATGAAAGGAGTTAGGGAGTACTGTCTCTTCTTCAATTTTTTGGAAGAGTTTGAGCAGGATTGGTATTAGATCCTCTTTGAAGGTTTGGTAGAATTCACTAGTGAAGCCATCTGGTCCCGGACTTTTGCTTTTGGGAAGGTTTTGAGTGACTGATTCAATTTCGTTACTGGTGATCGGTCTATTTAGATTTTCCAGTTCTTCATGGTTAAGCCTAGGAAGGCTATATGTTTCTAAGAAGTTGTCCATTTATTCTAGGTTATTGAATTTGGTGGCATATAGTCCTTCATACTATTCTTGGATGATCCTTTATATTTCTGTGGCATCCGTGATAACTTCCCCTTTTTAATTTCTGATTTTGTTTATCAGTGCCTTCTCTCTTTTTCTCTTAGTGAGCCTAGCCAAGGGTTTGTCAATTTCATTAATCTTTACAAAGAACCAGCTCTTTGTCACACTAATTTTTTCTATTGTCTTTTTTTTCTCGGTTTCATTTAGTTCTGCTCTGATTTTTATTATTTCCTTTCTTCTGCTGACCTTAGGTTTCATTTCTTTTTCATTTTCTAGTTCTTTAAAGTATAACGTGAGGTTATTTATTTGGGATTTTTCTTGTTTCTTGAGATAGGCCTGTAATGATATAAATTTCCCTCTTAAAACTGCGTTTGCTGCATCCAAAAAATTTTGGTAGGATGTATTTTCATTGTCATTTGTTTCTATGTATCTTTTGATGTCGCCTCTAATTTCTTCTTTGACCCGGTCATTGTTTAAAAGTATGCTGTTTAATCTCCATGTATTTGTGTTTTTTGCTGCTTTCTTTTTGCAGTTGATATCCAATTTCAAAGCCTTGTGATCAAGGAATATACTTGGTATGATTTCAGTCTTCTTAAATTTGCTGAGGTTAATTTTATGTCCCAATACATGGTCTATCCTTAAGAATGTTCCATGTACACTAGAAAAAATGTATAGTCTGATGTATTAGGATGAAGTGCTCTATAAATGTCAATTATGTCCATTTCATCTAATGTGTCATTTAGGGCTGTTATTTCCTTATTTACTTTCTGTTTGGATGATCTATCCATAGCTGTCAATGACGTATTTAGGTCCCCTAGTATAATTGTGTTTTGGTCAATTTCTCCCTTTAGTTCTGTTAGTAGTTGCTTGGTATATTTCGGTGCTCCCTGATTGGGGGCATAAATATTGATGACTGTTATGTCTTCTTGTTGTATAATCCCCTTTACCATTATGAAATGTCCATCTTTGTCTCTTGTTAGCTTTTTCACCCAGAAGTCTGTTTCACTTGGTATCATTATGGCTACACCTGATTTTCTCTGGATACCATTTCCTTGGAATGTCAATTTCCACACTTTCACTTTGAGTCTATGCTTGTCCTTGTAGCTGAGATGTGTCTCTTGGAGACAGCATATGGTTGGGTTTAGTTTTTTGATCTAATCTTCTACTCTGCGCCTTTTTATTGGTGAGTTCAGTCCATTTACATTTAGGGTGATTATTGATATGTGAGGATTTCCTGTCATTCTATCTTTAGTTTTCTGGTAAGGCCGTGTCTCCATTGTTTCTTTGCCAAGGGAAGTACTTCAAAGGTGACCATAGTGATATTCAGCAATGAGGTATGTAGCCCTTTTTCTAGGATGAGTTCGAGAACTTGATTGTCAGACCTTGTATATTCCTCTATTGTGTTCCCCTGGACCTCTCTTCTACAGTTAACCTGTTGAGCACTGATTCTTTGCAACTCTTATTATCTTGATTTTTTGTAGTTATTTTTTCTCCATTAGCCCCCACATTCAATTAATTATCATCTCCTGACAAATTGATATCTAGCTTAATTTCGAGCCTTTTCTTTCCCCTCCATCCCTCCATATTGCCACTGTCCTGATCTGATCTTTTATCATTTCTCAGTTGGAGATTACAAAAGCTTCTAACAGATTTCCTTGCTTCTAGTCTTGCCTCATTAAAAATTTATCCATTCTTCCACCATAGTCGGAAATGTTATCTATTGTGACATCTGACTGAATCACTCTCACTAAAACCTCAAATACTTTTCCATTACTTACAAAGTTTAAACTTCTCAGTATGGTATATAAAGCCCTCCATGACCTAGCCTCTGACTATCCTGCAAATTTATACCATCTCCTACTTCATACTTTATCTTTTAATAATACTTAATGGTTTATAGACACACACACAGTATATGCAATCCATGCTTTTCACTTCATGCCTTTAATAATGCTGTTTCCTTTGCCTACAATGCTTTTCTCATCTTTCTTTGCTTAAGGGCCGCTCCATTACCATTGTATTGAAATTATCTATTTAACATCTGTCTCTCCATGAGACTACAAGCTCTTTAAGGAAAGGAATCCTCTCCTCAGCAGCTAGCATAGTGCTTGAGGTGAGCTGAGACCCCAACTTCTTGGGGAGTTGATTATTGGATAGCCAGTTCTCTGATAGCAGCAGTTCAGTTATTTTTAATTGGTGACTCTTGTAGTCGGCAGGTACCTTTTAAGTCATTCAGTCCAGCCTCCCCTCAGAGAAGATCCCTCTACAATAGGGGTCAAAATAATTCAGTTCAATGTGATAGACCATTCCAATCTTGGACAGCTCTTATTTCCGTACATATGGTCCCATCTGGTGAGAGTAGAAATTGATACCATTTTTTATGGAAGAAATTTAGTAACACATATGAATGTTTATGTGTTTTTATTTTTATTATAGGTTTCATACTTTAAGTCTTTAAATATTTATACCTTTATTCCCAGCAATGTGTCTCTCAGAAATCTCAGAAAATTATCTAAAATATAGGGAGAATTTTATTACGTAATGATGTTCATCATAGAAATACTCTTAATAGAGGAAAAGTATAAATAGAAAAAAAAGTAGGGGGCTTCTTGAGTAAATTACGGTGCATTCATAAAACAGAATTTAAATTATGTCATTTTAAGTGAAAAGTAGAGAATAAAATTGTTTACTCAATATAAACCAAAAGCAACAAAAGAACAAGACAAACAAATGAGAAACAGAAACTCATCGACACAGACAATGGTTTGGTGGTTGCCAGAGGGTAAGGGGGGTGGGGGGTGGGGGGTGGGAGATGAGGGTAAGGGGGATCGAATATATGGTGATGGAAGGAGAACTGACTCTGGGTGATGAACACACAATGGGATTTATAGATGATGTAATACAGAATTGTACACCTGAAATCTATGTAATTTTACTAACAATTGTCACCTCAATAAATTTAATTTAAAAAAAATTTTAACTGTTCAAAAATGTTTAGAAAAAACATTGCAAAGAAATGGTTGCTGATTATCATTGTTATTTTCATTTTATTTTCCAAATTTTCTATAGTAAGCATGGGTTATTTTAATACCAAGAAAAATTACAGGTTTTGTTTTGTTTTAGGTTTTGTTATTGTTGTTTTAAGGAACTATTACTCTTCTCTTAAAAAAACAAGTCTCTGATCTCTGAATTCTCTGACTTCTGCTGAGTTACCCCTACCTCTTATTACTGTTATTTCTACAATTTATCTCCTAAGCACAGCCAGCATACCCAGCCTAGTTCATCTCTTAAGCTCAGTGCAGTGAGCATGTGTGTTCCCTTCCTTACTCTTTCGATCATGCCTTTGTTACTCTTTTTTTTTTTTTTTTTTTTTTTTTATTAATTAGTTTCAGGTGCACAAGACAAAGCAAAACTTAGACATTTATCATTTATATCCCTCACACTGTGTGAACCCCCCTCCCCCCATCCACCCATCCATATGCCTTTGTTACTCTTGCCTCCTAGCAATTCCGAGTACACTGGCCCCATCCCTTCTTCCATATACATGTCTTTGGTTTTATGTTATCCCCACATCCCCGACAGAGTTGAGTAAGTTACAGTACTGGACTTGAAGGGGCTCATATGCCTGGTGAGAGAGACATGCATGATAAATGGAGCAATAAGGATAGGAAGAAGGAAGGATAGGAAAAAGGAAGAGGCTGATACTCTCTGAAAGTATCAGAAAGGCTTCTCTCTATGAATGGATGCAGGATGCCTCTGGGATAATATTTTTCTTCCTTAGAATCACAGCTTTACAGTTAATACACAGCTATTGAGGATTTAAGAGAACACTCTCTAGCCCAACATCTTATTTTAATGATGGGAACACTGAGGTGCTCTGAAATCAAGTGATATGGTCAAAGTTTCATATTGAATTAGTAGCAGACCCAAGACTATACCTCAGACCATATGGCTACCACGACCAGTGTTCTGTAACGCAGTTTGCTAAAGGGAGAGCAGTGGCTTTCTTAAGCTTTTCAGAATAAGAGCACTTAACCCAAAGCAAAACAAAAACAGCAACAAAATAGAGAATAGAATCTGCAGGAACTAATAACAGAAACACACTGGTTTCTGTTTGGGGGAAAGATTTAGGGACTCTGAGAACTATTTTGGCCCTGAGGTTATTCCCAGAAGGCATATTGGAAAAACAAACAAGAGTCAATTACTATTTGACTCCAATTATTTGGGGAAAAAATTGAAACCATTGCCTCCTTTCATCTCTTGAATACTGTTGACTAAAGGAATTTCTGATTGGAGCTGTTAGTGGGGAATGCTGAGCAGCTCTGGGCAGGGACCCTGCATTCCAAGCTGACCCTGCCCCACCAGGAAGAACAGGGAGAAAAGAGGCGTTGGGCACACACGCCCAACTCTTTGCTACACCCTGGTAAACAGTGCATTTACTAAGATTGCTATACAAGGTATTTATCTAATTAGAGAGTGTTTCCCCCTTTATTAGTAAGCAATTAGACCACACTTTAGTACATTAAAGAGGTTTTGTAAATGCAACTGCAAACATATAAATTCTGTAATTGTGTAATTGTATATTATGCACAAAACCACGGATTTTCTTCTATTTTGGCTTGACCATTTTTAAAAGCAATTTAGGGTTTTCTAAACTAATGTTTATGTGGTGTTTTTTAAAGCCTAGGCTAATACATGTAATTTAGACATTCTTTAATCTTAAACCCAAACCAGAAAATGACAAATTCCACACAAACATATATCAACTATTTGTCTGTCTTTCTTCATCTTAAAGCCTGGTAATAATTATTTTGTTTCACAATGTATAATTGTAGCATAGTATCATGCTTTAGCATAGAAACCATAAAATTCTTGTAGCCAAATAATTCCACAGACTCATTTAAACATCTGTAGCTACTATGTATGTGATTGAATTTATCTTAATTAAATTATGTTTATAAGACAGGAGTGGGAAAGAAAAGTAAAGATCATATCAATTTGAATATGAATATTGTTAGGTTAAATATTATATTAGATTGAACTATATAACATTGTCAACATCTGACCATTTTTTATTTACAAAAATGGTAATTTCCTATAGTTCAAATTCTATTAGATATGTTGTCCCCAGTTTTCACAAGGACATAATAAATACTGAAAATGAAATCATTGTTTCACACCCTTAATAAACAATTCGTCCACTTATAAAAGGTGTCAAAATACTTTATAAGACACATACATAACATATATCACTACCAGTTTTACTACTAGATGCCTCTGGGAACTTGGATAAAACACTAGGCTCTTGGGACCTTCTGTTCCTTCTCTAACAAATGAGTGGACTGCACTAAAACTCAAAAGAATTTTTTTTAAATTTCTATAAAAGCCATATCACTAATCAAAATTAGGACAAACTGTACATGACAAGGCTATTAAGTAAAGCAAGCTGAGATGTATGTCATTATGGAAACAGATCATAATATTACATTTTTACATGCTCTAAGAAACCTTTCAGTGCATTGAATTAGACAATAAAGAACTGATTGATCGAATGATATTAACAATACTAATGAGAAAAACGACCACTTATTGAGTACATATTATGAGCCCCTCACTTAAGCACATTTTATACATCATTTCGTATTAATTCTTTTTTATTTTTATTTTATTTATTTATTTATTTTTAAGGAGGACGCAGCTCACAGTGGCCCATGCGGGGATCGAACCGGCAACCTTGGTGCTATTAGCACCATGCTCTGATCAACTGAGCTAACCGGCCACCCCTCATATTAATTCTTGTATCACGTACATAAGCAGTGGTGCGCAGGTGAATGCTTAACAAACAACTATCCCAGGAGACAAAAAGCCCTGATTTGTAGTGTTTGTTGTTTTTCATGGTGTAAATATTTTCACGTTGGTTGATTTCCAGCTACCAAGCTGACTTCACTGAATGGGAGGTGGTGGGGATGTGCAGTGCAGGAGTCCACTATTATATAGTGTTTCCACCAGACTGATACAGTAGAAATAAATAACCTCAAGAGCACAGATAATAATAAAATGTCATAAGATAACTAGGAAGCGATGCATTTTGAATATTTATTATTTTTATTTAATATAATTTTAAGTGTAAGTTTATGTAATTTAATTTTTAATAATGGCTGTGTTTGGTAACCAACTCATAAAATTCCTGAACATTTAGCAGTTTTAATGAACCGAGGGCACCACTGTATGTAAGGTTGATTTTACCACCCAATTTCATTGAAAGATTAAATAACTTACCAAGGTTATCCACTAGCACATTCAAGTCCCGATTTGCCAGACTACAAGCGTTAATCTCCTAATTCTGAGGGAGCTTCTACAATGACTTTTAAGAACATAACTTTTATATCATCCAAAAAATGTGTTTTTGATTATAGGTAAAGAGGCACTAAGCAAGGCAAAAGTGAAAGGAGGAAGCAAGATGAGAATTTAAAGGAAAGTCTTCTAGAAGAGGGCCTGTTGACAGAAAAGATGCAGGTCCTTGCTAACAGGTTGCTGTTTTATGACATTCTCTAAGGTTAGTCAGAAAGAACAAGTAATTGAAAAAAGAGAAGTCAGAACAGAGAACAAGCCAATCTATTCTAAGATATCACAAGGGGTACTGAGGTGTGAAATCCCCGAGGGAGGGGCTCACCAGTCTGAAAAGCTTCAAGGAATGCTGTCTTCTTTATTTGCCTGTACTGGGGTCCCTACAAACTATGACAGACACTGCCACACTTTCCCCCCAATTATTTGAGCCTATTTTCTCCAGATAAGAGAAGGAAAAGTTCACATTCATATTGATAATTTTTTGATCCCTGGGTAACTTCCAATGCAGTTTATAAAATCATTTAAACAAATTTTGTTGTTATAGCCTTTTATCTATTCTGAAGTTGTAAGCATTTTGGTTATGCAGCGCTTTACTGGTACCAGTGGCTCAGTACTCTGTGCTGAGTGTGAACGGGCCTAACTTTCATGTCTTTCTTGAAGACTCAGGTTTACCCTGACACTTACCGTACCAGACACTAAGACTGGTGTCTGGTCATAGTAAGTGCTATATAACCATTAGTTTTTATTATTATTATTTAGAGCTGCTGGGTTTCTGGTGAGTCCCAGGTTCAGGCTGTGGGCAGGTTTTCTCAGAATGCTGCCACCCAGATGGCAGAATTCTCTTCATAAGCAATGTATAAGCCACAGGCTGCCCAAATGTGCTCTTTCTTAGGGCTGGTATGGCCAATGTTTGCAGATAGTCTTTTGTGCACTGGATTTTTGGTGCAAGAAATGGTTTATTTAATCACTTTTTTGGGCCCCTTGTAAAAGCAATTTCCCCTCAAAAGAGGTTTATCTCCAGCTGTCTTATGATTTGGGAACATAAGGTGTCTGGGTTGATGTTGGGTAATGTTCATTGATGTGAAAATTGTACTTTTCATAGTGCAGCCAGTGTGTCTTTTCACCAGGCCTGAGATCAAAGTATGAGAGCTGGGACATGATTTATTCGATGGTCAACTCTTGCTTTTCAGTGGCTTTCTAAAATTTATTGAAGGGCTATGTGAACAAATTCAAAGTAATGCATCTTTCAGTATTCACAACAAATTGTAAGTTAAAATTGAGAACTTCACTGGAATTGATAAATGGAAATGATCTTTTTGTATAATGGATAATGAGAACAGTGAGCAATCTTAAAAAAAAATCCTCCTTCTCAGACTTTCTGCCTCAAAGCTAAACGCTTCAGATTTATTTTGTACTTTACTATAATGTCTTACTATTGCTCGCTGTAATTATATTGAATTTATGTTTATTACTAAATTTGTAACAGCCTTATCAGAAATGTGAGCCACCCCCATAACTATTTCTTTGAGCATATGTAATATTTTCACCATGATAGCAGCAATTTCAAAGCATATCCTTTTACAGCTAGCTAAGGACTTCAGGTTCATTTAGTATAAACTCTGTATTTATACTAAAGGTCCAGTGAGGTTAAATACCTTGCCTCAAAACTCACCACATCTGCATCTTGCTAGTTTTAAACTTGCATTTTTGAATGAGTTATAAGTAATGTGTGCAATACCATCCATTTGTAAGATGAATAATCTTTTCTTTAGCAATTTTAACTTCCTGGAAAGAATTTTTCAAGAGGGCATAATATGACATCGTCAAAATCAATCATATTGTTTTGATAGGTAATAAAACCTTGGGTGGTAATCACTGGAAACACAAGACAAGAGAGAGAGGGTGCTTAAGCTGTGCAGTCCAACACCGTAACCACTAGCCATATGTGGATAGTTTAAATTTTAAATTCATTAAAAGTAAATAAAATTAAAATGTTATTCCCTCAGTCCTATTAGGAATAGTTCAAGGATTCAATAGCCACATGTAGGTAGTAGCTATGGCATCAGGCAACACAGAATAGAACATTTCCATTATCCCAGAAAGTCCTGTAGGGTGGCACTGGACCTCGTTTGGACCTCCACTGAGCTTCTAATTTTGTTGGGGCCTTCCCAACTAGAAAGGTCCTTCCTTCTTGAGGTAGGTGTCAGTTTTGACACCAGGTGAATCTCTCAGGAAACAGGTAAAGGCTTTCGGGAGTGACAATCTACTCAGCTCCTAACCTGCACCACCGATACCTGACAAAAGAATGAGACTCCATACCCTATGCTCTTGGCCCGTCTCACCCCTGCCCTGTTTTGGGAGTAAAGGTGCAGGTAAAAGAATAGAGAAGGGAGGGATGAAGATTCAGCATTTTGGAAGTATATCCCCAAATTTCTGAACCTTGTTTAACTTCTCTACCCTCTTTTTACCACCTTTCCCAATCCCTCCATCCTCAGAAGATGACACGGGAGTGATTTGATGAGGTCCAGCTAATTTCTGCCCCATCAGAGGAGAGGAGATGCTTAAACAGATTCAGGGGGGAAAGATTCATGAACGCAGGAACCTCAGTCAATCCCTCACTGTATTTGCTCGGGTCCTCAGCATGCTCAGCCCAAGCAGCTCCACTGAGGATACAAAGATGGCAAAAATCGCTTTACAGGGACTATTTCCCAGGGGTTCTTTTCATTTGCAGCTCCTCTAGCTCAAAGGTCTGAGACTGGGCCTGGCTGTCCAGACCCCTGCCTGCCCACCTTGGCAGTGCCTTGGTCCACACCAGACAACGGTCCTTTCCCCACTCTACATTGGAAACACCAGAGTAGTTCGCCATAAGGGGTGAATGACTTAATAGGGCTGCCTTCTGTGTAGAATTTATATTTCAGAAGCCACCTCCACACCCTTCCTCTTCTCCTGTTCCCCCTCTCTATTTACTGCCCAGTTTAAAAAAAAAAAAAAGAGGAATTTGAACGAATTGATTTATAAGTCCCTTCTAAGCATGGAAGGTGTCAGACCTGCTATTTCTGGGGGATATTCATGCGTTAGCCCAAAGGAACGCTTGCCCCTGGGGGCAAAAGCTACCTCCTGGCAAAAGTGTCTTCTAACCTCCATCTACACTTTTCTGAAACTACACCCTCATTCATTCTACCTTCCTCCATGTTTAGGTAGATTCCCAAGTCAGCAGAGGAAAAATCCCCCCACATACTATTATGATTTGGGTCGTTAAGACTGTGATCCTGAAAGCACCTGACAGGAGTCATAAATGATAAGAGAGTTTGTCCCGTTGGCCATCACCACACCCAAAGTAAACCATGGTTTTGAACAATGCAATTCTTCAGACACCCCTAGCACAGAGCTCTTTCAGAGCAACACTGAAAACTGAAGTGTTTCCCCTAGATAACAGTAACTTCCATTTATTGAGCAACTATTTTATGCCAGGCATGCCTACTTGACTTTTTTTTTAGGCGCTGTCTCATTTACCCGGATTCTAGCACCATCTCTATTCCACTGAGGCAAAATGTTCAGAGGGTCCTGCTAATTTTCACCGATTCATACAGCTAATATTTTGGAGCCAGGATTAGGATAAGACTTCATCAATTGCTACAGTCCATCTGTTTTACACTGTGCCATTAATTTTCAAATTATGTTCCAAAGAATCCTAAATATCCTCTCAAGATGTTCAAAACTGTTGAGAGGCTTAGGGATAGGCGGGGAAAGAGACAGAGAGGCCACAAGGTCACCTCTATCCCTGTCCATGTTTTGTCCATCGCACTCACCCCTCCACTCAATTTAATCCTACCAGACAGTCTTTTAACTGTTTTAAGTACTGGGATTCCACATGCTATTTCTTAGGTTTTAAAAAAAAATTTCAAAAACAATTGTACTAGGGTCTGCTTTCTCCAATGTATTTCTGACACCATTCCAGTAATAGCCTTTGTCCATTTATAACCAATTTACATTAACATGTTAATTTATTCCACAATTAAAGAATGATTAATAAAAAATCACTGTACATCTTTAACTATATTGTTTTAGTTACAGATTCGAAAATTCTATGGTAGAAATTGATTATTCATAGGCATATGAGGCCAATTCATCAGAAAGGAAAAGAGAGTGTCTGGGCTACTGCTGTTTGCTTTCTCTCTAAAAATGAATTAAATCTCACAAGATGATCATCTGATGTGTGATGGCTGTTGGGTGAACAGAATATATTCGCTTTCACTTTCTTCCAAAAGGATCATTTTCTCATTCAGAGGTAATGGGATTGACTTTCAAATGGAGGTTGCTCGCTCTTTTTTTCTCATTTTTTTAACCACCTACAGAATTTATAATCTCATATTTTTTCTAGTAGGTATAACTGTTTGGAAGCCTGAACAGAGATATGTTTTAATTAGTTTTTCACTTCCTATGGTGTTTTTTTTTTTTTAAAAGTATGACTATGTTCCCCAAAAGATTTCTTGTTTTGCTCATGGTGCTCTTGGAGGGTCACCTTTGTTTGTGTGTTTGTATGTGCACACATACTCACACGCAGGCCAAGCAGTGCCTGTGTGTAAGGGCATCACAGGGAGATAGTATTCTCCAGGTATCTTAGACTGTATTACCTTGGAACAAAGAATATTGCAAGTCACTTGGTACAAGAGGAAGCTGCCCTTGAGCAACCTATTTATTCAGTCCACTCATTAAACAGCAGTAAACAATATTAATCAAATGTCCCTTATGAGTAAACAGAGAAGGGAATCAGACATGTTCAGATAGGAGTTGGACAACAGGCAAAGAGATTATAAAACAGATTCCATTATGGACTATAAAATCAGAGTTTCAGAAATTTAGAGTCCCTCCCATCTTGGGATTCTGTGCTTGTGATTTATAGATCTGGATCCAGAGGGAAGGTGAGGCAATTATGTCACGGTGATGGCTGGATGTCTCTGTTTGCCAGGAATGACTCTCATTCTTCTATGAAGGAATGAATCTTTATCTAGAGTAGAAAGTTACCAACAAGGTTGAGGGGTACTGTGAGATGCTTCATCATAAAATGAAACTGACAAAATACACTCTGGGGGAGACAAGGATATGATATAGTATTCTTGTGATAAATGGCAGATTTGTTTGTAGTGAAGTGGGTATTTTTTTTCTTGGTTATCTTCATCGATCTTCAGGGGAAAGAGGAAAAGAAAATGGTGATGCCCTTGGGAGGAAAGGAAGGTTCAGTGGAGAAGGGCATGCCCAATGCCTAGAGAATCATAACAGGATCCCTCTAAGAGGCAGCCCAGCAGTACCTATGTCAGTGAGTAGAGAGCCTGTCCAGACCCAAGGAAGCTGCAAGCATAGCACCCAGAAGAGGGTGATACCAGAGAACTGAGAGGGCAAGATGGCAGGGGTAAGATGCATTCAACACCAAGTGAAGGATGATACTCCCCTCAAATAACCAGGGAAATTCCTGTCACTTGTCTCTTCAATAGAAGACTTACCATGAAATTGAAATAATATTTAATTACCAATGTCAGTGAATGAGTACACACTGATGAGGCATCTACTGGGCACAGCACACAAGTTCTCTCCTTTCACTGTTGACTGTCATATCATCTCATTTGACCCTCAATATAACCCCTTAAGGAGAGGAAATTAAGGTTCCTAAGGATTCAGTAACTTGCTCAAGGTCACACAGCTAGGTGGTGGTGTTACAATGGAATCCCATATGTGTCTGGATCCAAAACCAATATTCTTCCCATTTTTTTCTACCACCCCTCATATAGGAAGTTAGGAGGGTATAGGAAAGTTAATGGTGATAGCCAAATTCATGGTGGAAACAAAACTGTTACACTATTTCCTTCTCTTTGCTGTAACAAGGATTATTCTCTAACGTTCTAAGAAAGTGTTGACAAATTTAGCCAGGGGAAAGGAAAATAGGTCTTGTTCTTTGGTATTAATTTATTTTAAAGTGATTTAAAAATATGATCAATAAGTACAGCTTATAATGAATAGTTGACTTTCAGATAATTTTTCTTTGCTTAACAGTGGATAGAGAATCAATTTTTCCCAGAGAAAATGTGAAAAAATAAGCCAAATTAATCAACAAACAACAACAGCTTAATTTAATGTGGTTTCCATTAAAGTAAAAAACACATTTATAAATTTAAGTGCTAGAGAACAGAACATTTTTTTCATAACAACAAATAGTAAGTACTTTACTTCCTTATGAAGGCTGGACAAGTATAAGATGTGGTAGAAAAAATATTTGGAAGACATCATCAAAATGGCAGAGTGAGGTGAGCCTCTGGAAATCTCCTATGGAATTTACAACAAATTGAAAAACTATAACTCCACAGAGGACTCCCTGCACAGCAGACAGGCAAGATGAAGAGGCTCACTACTGAATTCACCTAAAGGTGGGCAAATTGCAGCAGCGGGGGAGGAGGGAAGGGAGAAGTGCAGAGATGGAGCTGCATGGGCGCAGGATGCAGACCTAGCTCAGTGCTCCAAGCTCGCTGCATCCTGGAACTACCGCAGCTGCAGAAGAGGGAAGAACTATGACTGCTAGGGCTCCGCTTATGGCCCAAAGAGCTGAGGGGACAGCATATAACACAGCTGAACCCAATGTTCACAGCAGATTTCTCAGCAGAGACTCTACAAACCAGAAGGGAGTGGAACCATATATTCAAACAATTGAAAGAGAGAAATTATGAGCCAAGAATAATATAACCAGCAAAAATATCCTTTAGATATGAAAAAGGTATAAAGACCTTTCCAGACATACAGAAGCTAGGGGAATTTTCTAATACATGACCTGCACTAGAAGAAATATTAAAGGAGACTATTCAACCACCATCAACAGGGACAAGTTGTAGCAAGCGAAACATAAGGGGGAGAATAAAGGCCTGAACCGGAATATGGGATGGAGAAAGTAAGCGTGCTGAAGAAAATCGAATACTGTAAACGTAAAACTTTCTTTTACATAAACTTAATTGTAACGACTCAAAAAAAAAAAAAATCCAGAACTGAAATATATACTGAACTAAAAGAAGAAACAGGGGAAACATCATAGAATACCACCACACAGAAATAATAGACAACAACAAAAAGACAAACAAACAATGGAGACACAGTCTTACCAGAAAACTAAAGACAGAATGATAGGGAATCCTTACATATCAATAATCACCCTAAATGCAAATGGAATAACTCACCAATAAAAAGGCACAGAGTAGCAGATTAGATCAAAAAACTAAACCTAATCATACGCTGTCTCCAAGGGCATCTCAGCTACAAGAACAAGCATAGACTCAAAGTGAAAGGGTGGAAATTGACACTCCAAGCAAATGGTACCCAGAGAAAATCAGGTGTAGCCATAATGATATCAGATGAAACAGACTCCAGGGTGAAAAAGATAACAAGAGACAAAGATGGACATTTCACAATGGTAAAGGGGACTATACAACAAGAAGACATAACAGTCATCAATATTTATGCCCCCAATCAGGGAGCACCGAAATTTACCAAGCAACTAGTAACAGACCTAAACGGAGAAATTGACAAAAACACAATTATTCCAGGGGACCTAAATATGTCATTGACAGCTATGGATAGATCATCCAAACAGAAAATAAATAAGGAAATAACAGCCCTAAATGACACATTAGATGAAATGGACATAATTGACATTTATAGAGCACTTCATCCTAAAATATCAGACTATACATTTTTTTCTAGTGTACATGGAACATTCTCAAGGATACACCACATACTGGCACATAAAACTAGCCTCAGCAAATTTAAGAAGATTGAAATCTTAGCAAGCATATTCTCTGATCACAAGGCTTTGAAATTGGATATCAACTGCAAAAAGAAAGCAGGAAAAAACACAAATACATGGAGATTAAACAACATATTTTAAACAACGACCGGGTCAAAGAGGAAATTAGAGGAGAGATCAAAAGATACATAGAAACAAATGACAATGAAAATACATCCTACCAAAATTTTTGGGATGCAGCAAAAGCAGTTTTAAGAGGGAAATTTATATCATTACAGGCCTATCTCAAGAAACAAGAAATATCCCAAATAAATAACCTCATGTTACAGCTTAAAGAACTAGAAAAAGAAGAACAAATGAAACCCAAGGTCAGCAGAAGAAAGGAAATAATGAAAATCAGAGTTGAACTAAATGAAATAGAGAACAAAAATACAATAAAAAAAATTAATGTGACAAAGAGCTGGTTCCTTGCAAAGATTAACAAAATTGACAAATCCTTGGCTAGACTCACTAATATAAGAAGAGAGAGGACACTAATAAATAAAATCAGAAATGAAAAACAGGAAATTATAACGGATGCCAGAGAAATACAAAGGATCATCCAAGAATACTATGAAGGACTATATGCCACCAAACTCAGTAACCTAAAGAAATGGACAAGTTCTTAGAAACTTATAGCCTTCCTAGGCTGAATCATGAAGAACTGGAAAATCTAAACAGACCGATCAACAGTACCGAAATTGAATCAGTCACCCAAAACCTTCCCAAAAACCAAAGTCCAGGACCAAATGGCTTCATTAGTGAATCTACCAAACCTTCAAAGAGGATCTAATACCAATCCTGCTTAAATTCTTCCAAAAAATTGAAGAAGAGACAACACTCCCTAACTCATTTCATGAGGGCAACATTACCCTGATACCAAAACCTGGTAAGGACAACACAAAAAAAAGAAAACTACAGACCAATATCGCTGATAAATACAGATGCAAAAAACCTAAACAAAATTCTAGCAAATCGAATGCAACAATGCATTAAAAAGATTATTCATCACGACCAAGTGGGGTTCATCCCCAGGGCACAAGGATGGTTCAGCATCCGCAAATCCATCAATGTGATACATCACATAAACAAATAAAGGACAAAAATCATATGATTATATCAATTGATGCAGAAAAAGCATTTGACAAGATACAACATCCATTTATGATTAAAACACTAAATGAAATAGGTATAGAAGGAAAATACCTTAACATAATAAAGGCCATATGTGACAAACCCTCAGTTAATCTCATAATTAACAGTGAAAAACTGAAGCCCTTTGCTCTACATTCAGGCACACGAGAGGGCTGTCCCCTATCACCTCTGCTTTTCAACATAGTGTTAGAAGTCCTTGCCAGAGCAATCAGGCAAGAGAAAGAAATAAAAGGCATCCAAATTGGGAATGAAGAAGTTAATTGTCACACTTTGCAGATGACATGATGCTATATACAGAAAACCCTAAAGACTCCACCAAAAAAAATAATAATAATAAGACACCACCAAAAAGCTATTAGAAACAATCAACGAATACAGTAATGTTGCTGGCTACAAAATCAACGTAAAAAGTCCTTTGCATTCCTATATACTAACAATGAAATCTCAGAAAAAGAAATACGAAACACAATTACTTTTGCAATTGTAGCAAAAAGAATAAAATACCTAGGAATAAACTTAACCAAGGATGTGAAGGACCTATATGTTGAAAACTATAAGACATTTTTGAAAGAAACTGAAGAAGACACAAAGAAATGGAAAGACATTCCATGCTCATGGATTGGAAGAATCAACATAGTTAAAATGGCCACATTACCCAAAGCAATATACAGATTTAATGCAATCCCCATCAAACCCCCAAGGCTTTTTTGAAAGAAATAGAACAAAAAATCATCCGATTTGTTTGGAACCACAAAAGACCCCAAATAGCCAAAGCAATCTTAAGGAAAAAGAACAATAATGGAGGTATCACACGCCCTGACTTTAGTTTGTACTACAGGGCTACAATAATCAAACAGCATGGTATTGGCAGAGAAACAGATATGTAGACCAATGGAATAGAATTGAGAACCCAGAAATAAAATCACATAAATATGGACAGATAATTTTTGACAAAGAAGCTAAAAACATTAAATAGAGGAAAGACAGCCTCTTCAATAAATGGTGCTGGGAGAATTGGATAGCCACGTGCAAAAGAATGAAACTGGACTGCTATCTGTCACCATGTACCAAAATTAATTCAAAATGGATCAAAGAATTATGCATAAGACCTGAAACAATAAACTGCATAGAAGAAAACATAGGTACTAAACTTATGGACCTTGGGTTCAAAGAGCATTTTATGAATTTGACTCCAAAGGCAATGGAAGTAAAAGCTAAAATAAACAAATGCGACTATATGAAACTTAAAAGCTTCTGCACAGCAAAAGAAACCATCGACAAAATAAAGAGGCAACCAACTGAATGGGAGAAGGTTTTTGCAAACAGTGCCTCCAATAAAGGGATAATATCCAAAATATATAAGGAACTCATGCAACTCAACAACAAAAAAACAAACAACCCAATTGAAAAATGGGCAGAGGACCTGAAGAGACATTTCTCCAAAGAGGACATACAAATGGCAAATAGGCATATGAAAAAAATGCTCAACATCACTAACCATCAGAGAAATGCAAATAAAAAACACAATGAGATATCACCTCACCCCAATCAGAATGGCTATCATCAACAAGACAAATAGGAACAAGTGTTGGAGAGACTGGAGAAAAAGGAACCCTCATATACTGTTGGTGGGAATGCAGACTGGTGCAGCCGTTATGGAAGGCAGTGTGGAGGTTCCTCAAAACATTACGAATAGAATTACCATATGACCCAGCAATCCTTCTCCTGGGTATCTACCCAAAAAAATCTGAAAACATTTATACATAAAGACACGTGTGCTCCAATGTTCATTGCAGCTTTGTTTACAGTGGCCAAGACATGGAAACAACCAAAATGTCCTTCGATAAATGAATGGATAAAGAAGTTGTGGTATATATACACAATGGAATACTATTCGGTGGTAAGAAAAGATGATATAGGAACTTTTGTGACAACATGGATGGATCTTGAGAGTATGATGCTAAGCGAAATAAGTCAGACAGAAAAAGCAGAGAACCGTGTGATTTCACTGATACGTGGTATATAAACCAAAAACAACAAAAGAACAAGACAAACAAATGAGAAACAAAAACTCATAGACACAGATAATAGTTTAGTGGTTACCAGAGGGTAAGGGGGGTGGGGGGTGGGAGACGCAGGTAAGGGGGATCAAATGTATGGTAATGGAAGGAAAACTGACTCTGGGTGGTGAACACACAATGGGATTTATAGATGATGTAATACAGAATTGTACACCTGAAATAATCTATGTAACTCTACTAACATTTGTCACCCCAATAAACTTTAATTAGAAAAGAAAAAAATCAAAACAAAAAAAACCATCAAATTGTGTACTTTATATGTATGCAATTTATTGTGTGTCAATTATACCTCAATGAGATATTAAATGTGACATTTAAAACATATATATGTGTATACATATATATATATGTGTGTGTGTGTGTGTGTGTGTGTATATGTTAAGAAGAGAAAAGCTGTTTAAGAGACCCTGTCTCTAACAAGCTTTCAGTGGGCTGTGCTGTAGTCTCAGTTCTTGATTACATTAGTACCCCCTTATATTTGGTTTTACTTTCTGTGGTTTCAGTTACCTGCAATCAACCATGGTCTGAACATATTAAAAGGAAAATTCCAGAAGTAAACAATCTCATAAGTTTTAAATTGTGTGCACTTCTGAGTAATGTGATGAAATCTCACACCACCTGGGATGGGAATCATTCCTTTGTCCCATGTCCCTACGCTGCGTATGCCTCCCACCCATTAGTCACTCAGTAGCCGTCTAGGTTATCAGATTGACTGTCATGGTATGACAGTGTTTGTGTTCAAGTCACCCTTATTTTACAAAAATGATGGAATAAAATCTTCGGATGGAACACAGCATTAGAGTTACCTACATGATCAACGAAGGATTACCTCTGTAGCAACACTTTAATGAGTTAAAAAGAAAGAGACAACATCTGCTTATAATGTTCTTCCAAAAGGTTTTCTGGGGGAAAAAAACCCTTCAAATATTGCGGATCCCCAACCACTGACATCATCTGTTCCTTACATCCAACCATCGACATCATCATAGCTTGATGATCCAAGATCACTAGAAACACATGATCCTCTTTCTGGCATGTTGTCAGAAGGTCATTAGTAGCCTAAGGCTACAACACAATGTCTATGTCATTCACCTCACTTCATCCCATCATGTTAGCATTGTATCATCTCAGGTCATCACAAGAAAAAGAAGGGTGAATATAGTACAATAAGATATTTTGAGAGAGAGAGACCACATTCACATAACTTTTGTTATAGTATATTTTTATAATTGTTCTATTTTATTATTATCAGTTATTGTTGTTAATCTTTTACTGTGCCTAATTTATATATTAAACTTTATCATAGGTGTGTATGTATAGGAAAAAACATAGTATATATAAAGTTTGGTACTATGCACGGTTTCAGGAATCCACTAGGGGTCTTGGGACATATCCTGCGCAGATAAGGAGGGACTACTGATTTTAGCTTCATGAGCCTGAACCAACTATAGAGAGTTAGAAATTAAATAAAACTGATGTTTTCTACTCTGGGAGCTTCAGATTATAAATGAGGAAACAGTCTCACCAATAGTAAATGACTTGCCAACCACCAAACAAACAGTGGAGACCTAGGACTGTCCTGTGCTTCACTCATTTCACATCTAGAGGCCTCAGTTTCCTACTCTGTAAAATGAAGGAATAAATAGGAAGTGACCTGATATTGCGGAAGGAACACTTGAGTTGGAGACTGGTATCCTGGACTCGAGCTCCCTTCTCCAACACCCACCCATTGACCTTACGCAAGTCCATATCTCTTGCTCAGTTTCACAAATTTTAAGTTTTAAATTAAAATTTCTGTGCTAGCTATATCAGAGAGGTGTTGACAGAAACTAATAAGACAGGATGCATGCAAATACTTTGAAAACAGTGAAACACTTCAGAGGAGCAAAGGAATTACAATGATAGTGACGATAATGGTGACGATGGAGTCCTCTTGCTCTCAAATTCTAGTTGGAAAGAAGAGCTTGCATTTGGAAGAAGCGGAAGAGATTACCTTGGTAGAATGAGGGGCAAATTGTGGTAACTCATAAATGACAAGATGTGAGTTTAAATTTCTTTTTTAAAAATAGAGTGCAATTGGTAGGATTGCCAAATAAAATAGAGGATGTATTTTGTTTACTAAATCAGGCAACCCTAACAGTGGAGGGATTTCTGTGAAGGATAGCAAGTGATGTATGAAAGCAATGGCTCGGAACTATTGTAGGCATATGGGGATCAGGAAGGAGTGGAAGCAGGGACGCTGTCCTGGTTTGGGTTCCTCTAAAAACAGAGCCTAAAAAAGAATTTAACAGCAGTCATTTATATGGGAGGCGAGGCCAGGAAACTTGGCGAGGAAGAGAGGAAAGTGAGAGCCACTCATTATGTAGGTCATTACTATAGGCAGTGAGGTCTGGATTCCACTGGTTTCAGTGAAAAGTCTACACAGTGCCTTCCAGGAGGGAGGCGACAGCATTTAGTCACCAGCTCTCAGCCCATTATTGATCAAGGGTTGCCCCTGGGGGACGAAGGGGATCAGAATATGCCACCCCCATATATTCTACTTTGGCATAAGTGTTATTTTGAACTAAAGGCAATTGAAAAACAGCAGACAGATAAAAACTCTCTATCCTCCCCATATTTGCCAAAAAGCAGGACATAAATTTCCATTTTGAAGGTTTTCTACCCTCACTTCCCTCATAACAGGAGAGCCGGAACTACTCTTAATCACTAGAGACACCTCTAGACTCATCATCACAGAGACTATACCAAGGGGAATCTGCATAATAAACCTTACTAAATAAGTCTTACCTTCTGTTAGTTTCCCCCATGTATTTACCTGCCCACAATTTACTGTCCCTAGAAAAGATCAAAACCCTTTTCTTTTGTCTTGTCACTTCTCCACAAATTTATTGCCCTTAGTTAATATGATATATAAGCCTCCAGGTCTGAATGCCTCTTTGGGGTTCTCACTTCATTTTCTGTGAGGTCCCCATACCATATAAAAATATTAACATCAAATAAAATTTGTATTTTTTTCTCCTGTTAATCTGTCTTTTGTCAATTTAATTTGCAGGGCTCCAGGCACTGAACTGAGAAGGTTAAGCTTTTCCACTCCTACAGGGTGTTAACACCCCTATACATCTAGGCTGCCTATCCACTTGGGATGAGCTGCTTCCAAAAGCTTCAGAGATAGTCAGAGGCAGAAAGAGTTGGAGCAGTTCAAGGTGGGATGTGTTGGCAGTAGTCCGATCCTACACTAACTGTCCAGCGCAGCTTCAGCTGAAATAAGTGGATTATGGAGGAGACATGATGCGGGACAGCCCTGACATCTACGGAGATTACAAAGAGGCTGCTGATGCAGTGCAGACGTGATGAAATCTTGAACTAGAATAAGTCATTCATTTGTTCCAAAAACATTGATTGAGTACCTAGTACATGGTAAGAATGTTCTAAACACTGGGAATCCAAAGAAGAATAATACAGTTCCTGTGTTCAAGGAAGTTTCAGTCTAGTAAGGGGGAAAAAAAAATAAACACAGTAATAAGAATGCAGTATGCTAAGTATTACCACAGAGGTAAATTTAGAATATTATCACAAGAAGAGCCAGCATCCAAAAAGAACAAAAAACAGAAATAAAGAGATTTTAAAGATTAATCAGTCAAATTAGGTAAATGAATAACTCTCCCCTATCTCTCACATCCAGGATCCAAATGTGAATCCAGTATTTTGAATGAGGGTGACTGAGAACTGATAGGATCAGTGGAACAAATTGGTTAGGAAGATGAGCTTGTTCTATGGTGAATGACAATGAGTTTTTCTTTTTCTTTTTTTTAATTTATTTTTTAAATTTATTGGGGTGACAGTTGTTAGTAAAATTACATAGATTTCAGGTGTACAATTCTGTATTACATCATCTATAAATCCCATTGTGTGTTCACCACCCAGAGTCAGTTCTCCTTCCATATATTTGATCCCCTTTACCCTCATCTCCCACCCCCCCACCCCCTACCCCCCTTACCCTCTGGCAACCACTAAACTATTGTCTGTGTCTATGAGTTTCTGTTTCTAGACAATGACTTTTTCTAGACTGTATTAACTTAGAAGTGGTTAGGACCTGCAAAGACATCTAGGAGGTCTGTGAAGATAAAGAACTTGATGTTTGGTTTAAAGGCCAGGGCTGGAAATCATCTGAGAATTTGGTAGATTTGGAAGAGAGTAAGAGCCATGGGCAGCGCATGCTCACTAAGTGAAATATTGATGAGAGAATCAAGTTGGTCCCAAGGACGGTGCCTCATAGAGCATCTGTGTCTAATGATCAAGAAGAGAAAGAGGTGACATAAGGACTGAGACAGAGCAGTCAGAGGTGGGTGGCAAACCAAGGGAGGAGTTTCAAGAGGGGGACTGGCTGGCATGGAAGTCAAGCAAGTTTAGTTGGTCATTTAGTAAACACCAAACTGATTTGATCAAATTAAACTAAAAGGGACAATTGCTTAGTTGTAATGTATGGATGTTTATGGACAATTCAATGATTAACCTTTGGCAATCAAGCAAAAGGAAGTTATATGATGGCAAATACAGCAAAAATATATGACTGCTATCACTAGCATAAGCTAGAGCCTATCAGAAGTTAGGCAAGTCTAGTGAATCTCAAGAATATTTTTTCTGGGCCTGGGACAAGTGTTTGATCTTTGAAACCTCCAAATAATCATGTGTGATGGGCACTCTCACGCACCATCCAGATTTCCCTTCAATGAAGAATTTCTTGCCCCAGATGCTGAGAGTTCTATCCGCAGACATCTTTCAATTTCCCCTTCAGGAGTTGCTGTAGCTGCTGAGAGCCGCTCGCCCCCAGGTCAAGGCCTTCTGAGGGTAGATGCATTCCAATGACTAATGGAGATGGGGATATAAAGACCTGGCAATCTAAGCCCAACAAGGGCTTCTCCATGAAGTCACCCATGTCTGTCATTGCCTACCTCACAGCTTCACTTTGTCTGTCCAGTTCTGCTTCTTTTCACTTCCTTCCACAAGACACTGCTTAAGAAATCTCCTCGAAGTAAACTGCACCTCAGGATCTGCTTCCAAGGGAAACCACCCCATGGCACCATGCACTCTACCTTTATCAGTTAAGTATCTGCAAGTAACCGACAACTCCTTCTCAACTGGATTGAACAACAAGGAAATATTGTTATATTACCTGAAGTCCTGAGGTGGGGTTGTTCCAGGATTAGTTAACTCAGTGACTCACTAAAACCATCAAGTCCCCAAGGTTTGTCTCTTTCTGCTCTGCCATCCTCAGTGGGTGGCTTTGTACCTCAGGCTAGCATTCCTCACATTCACAGATGGCATCACATGCAGGTGTGAAAATGTCCTGCAAAGGAAGAGGACTGATATTCCCAGGTGAATGTTCTTGAAGAGCAAGACACCCTTTCTTAGAAGCCCTCTGGCTGACATCCCTTCAGTCACTGGCCAGAACTGGGCCTCACACTTTCCTCCAAACCAATCACTGGCAGGGGAATGGGATGGTTTTTCACAAAAACCAATCAAAATTTGCTCTCCAAAATCTTTTGAGGAATTGACAGATCCCTGAAAATAAAAATCAGGGTAATTACATTGCCACACTCTAGAATGTGTTTATTCAGCAATTCCTTCCAAATAACTAATTTTACATAACTTAAAATCTAGGTTACGTAGCTGGAGGGAACTGTTATTTTTATATAAAGCACCTGGATTGGCCTTCTGTGAATTTTCCTGCAAGGACAATGAAATGACTTTTTTTTTCTTTTTTTTTTTTGGTCAGGGGCTAAGATATGTGGTATTGTTTTCTAACCATCAGTGAGCCTACTATGCATTAGATATACATTCACCAGTGGAAAACAGCAGCACTGTTGTGACAGCAGCATTTGGGGACATCCTGCACCAAGTTCAGTGAATTTGGAAGAAAGAGTTGAGAAGCACATTTTTAAATAAGTCAGCCCAAAACGAAAGGTACTGTACAATTCCACTTATACGAGGTACCTAGAGCAGTCAAACTCAAAGAGAAGAAAATAGAATGGTGGTTGCCAGGAGCTGGGGGTAAAAGGGGATAGGAATTTATTGCTTAATGGGTAAAGATTTAATTTTGGAAAAAGAAAAATGTTCTGGAGTTGGAGGGCATTGATGGTTGTCCACAATGTGAATGTACTTCATGTCACTGAAGTGTACGCTTAAAAATGGTTAAAATGGTAAATTTTATATTACGTATATTTTACCACAAGTTTAAAAAAGTAGAAGCATATCTCTAGAGAACACCTGTAGGAAGAAAACGCAACCACTTGGGTTTAGCAAAAAAAAATTTTTTTTGCTAGGAAAGTCTAATCATCACTAGAACTGAGTTAGCTTATAAACACCTACTGCAAGCATGTTTTATTGTGTTATATTTGTAAAATGATTTTGAGTATTTTAAATGATTGTGGCTGTTAGCTCATCATGTAGTAAAATTAATACTAAAGGAACGTTTGATTTAAAATGGTTAATTATTCCTAAATAATGTTCCATTATTTTAGTAATAGACTCCAAACTCCTATTCAGAAGACAAGATGAGTGACTACTTATCTTATTTAAATCTTATTTATGGCCACATTCATGTTATTTTCTGATTTAAGTGAAAATAATAAACTGTGTTGGGGCAAAAAAAAGATCAAAATTGGATGAACATATTAATGTATTTTAATAGCTTGACTGGGAGTTTCATAAATTTCATCCCCATCCAAAGCATGTCAGTATAAATAAATTCCAACTGACCTCCTGCTCAGATAAGAATACTCCACATGAATATTTTTAGCTACTTAAAGCCAAAAAGGGTATACCTATTGATGTAGAGCAAATTTTTGCACTAGGAAGAGGCTGCATTAGGTAATTTCTAAGGGCTTTTTCAACTCCATGATTCTATGATATGCTGAATCTTTGAAAATGACTCTCCGAGAGAGAGGGACTGACGTCAGCAAAATGGCAGTGTAGGAATTTCTAGGGCCCATCCCCTCCCAGAAACATCAATTTGAACAACTATCTGTACACAAAAATACCTTCACAAGAAATAAGGATCCCAGGTGAGGAATTACAGCACCTGAGGGAAGCATAGAAATAAGAAAGGATGCATTGAGGAGGGAAGGAGAGAGAAATTCACATTACCTTATCATCCCTTCTCCAAGCTTAGGCAGCCTAGAGAGATACCCTCTGCATGGGAGAAGGAGAGTGAAGTGAGCGCCCAACTTCACCTCACCATAGACAACAGTGCCAGCTGCCCCAGCAACAAGCCAATTCCGGTGTGCTAGGTGGCTTCCAGAGAACTCTCATGAACTTAGGCCCCTGACCCACCCAGTTTCCTGCTGGCTCCGGCAGCCCCAGGTGGCTCCTGTGACACCAGGCTCCCACAGGGCTCCCACAAACCCAGGCTGCCAGTCTACCCTAGCACAAGACATCTCTCATGGTACCAGGCTCCCAAAAAGTTCCCGTGAACCCAGACTGAGAACACCCAGCGCTGGTATGCTCTCAAGGCCTTGGGTGGCTCGTGTGCCCACAGGCTCCCAGTCAGGCCGCAGAAACCCAGTCTTCCAGCTGGCCTCAGGCCAACTACCATGGACCCAGGCTTTCATCCCACCCCAGAACAAGACAATCTTCCTCAAACCTCAAATCCAGACTGTCTCCTGCAGATTCAAGTTTCTAGCTGGTCCCCATGGGCTCAGCCTCCAGGCCAGCTACCATAAAACCAGGCTCCTGGACCATCCCAGTACCAAACTGTACCCAGACACCAAGATGCTGGGCCTACCCCAGTGGTCCTGGTGCCTGGTTAGTCCCTGTTAACCCAGGATCCAGGTCTGCCCACACAGACCCAGGTCCCAGGCCCACCACAGCAGATTGAAGTGTCAGGTTTACCCCAGTGAACCCAGCTCCAGGCCCCTCACCTGCTGCTGACCCACGCACCAGGATGGTCCCAGTGTACCCAAGTACCAGGCCTGCCCACTTGGTGACCCAGATACCAGACCTGCCCACCCAAGGACTTCAGCAGCAAGCATGCCCACGGACACACCAGATGACCTACCCAGAATCTCTAAATGGGCTGACTGCTTAAGGGCTTTGCCTGCTGAAGCCAGTTTATAGAGATTGGAAGAGGTGCCTACTTCTTCAAATGTGTAAATAGCAATGCAAGTCCATGACAATAATCAAGAAAACATGGCACCACCACAGGAAACTAATAAACTCCAATGACTGACCCTAAAGAAACAGAGATCTGCGAACAGCCAGAGAAAGAATTTAGAATTACCCTCAAAAAAATTCAGCAAACTGTAAGAATACACAGATAGACAATTAAATGAAATTAGGAAAACCATGCATGAACAAAATGAGAAGTTCAACAAAGAAACAGAAACCATTAAAACAAAATAAACAGAAATCCTAGAGCTGAAGAATACAATGACCCCTATCTTACATGACTCACAAAAATTAATTTGAAATGGATTAACGTGCTAAATGTAAGACCTGAAACTGTAAAAGTACCAGAAGAAAACAGTGAAAAATCCTTGACATTGCTCTTAGCAATGATTTTTCCTATATGACACCAAAAGCACAAGCAAGAAAAGCAGTAAGTGGGACTACATCAAAGTAAAAAGCTTCTGGGTGGACGGGTGGCTCAGTTGGTTAGAGTGCGAGCTCTGGGCAACAGGGTTACCGGTTCGATTCCCACATGGGCAAGCGAGCTGCACCCTTCGCAACTAGAATGAAGTTAATGAGCTACTGCTCAGCTCCCGGGTGGCCAGATGGCTTAGTTGGTTGGAGGGTGGGCTCTCAACCACAAGGTTGCCAGTTCGACTCCTCAACTCCCATAAGGGATGGTGGGCTCCAACCCCTGCAACTAACAACGGCAACTGAACCTTGAGCTGAGCTGCGCCCTCCACAACGAAGATTGAAAGGACAACAACTTGACTTGGAAAAGTCCTGGAAGTACACACTGTTCCCCAATAAAGTCCTGTTCCCTTTCCCCAATAAAATCTTTTTAAAAAGTAAGAGCTTCTTCACAGCAAAAGAAACAATCAACAAAATGATAACATAACCTGTGAAATGGGAGAATATATTTGCAAATCATATATATAATAAAGGGTTAATACCTAAAATAAATAAGGGACCCACAACTCAATAGCAAAAAACAAACAATCTGATTAAAAAATGGACAGAGGATCTGAATAGACATTTTTCCAAAGAGGACATACAGATGGCCAACAGGGCACATGAAAAGATGCTCAACATCACTAATCATCAGAGAAATGAAAATCAAAACCACAATGAGGCACCACCTCACACCTGCCAGAATGACTATTATCAAAAAGTCAAGAGGTAAGTGCTGGTGAGGATGTGGAGAAAAGGGAACTTTTTCTTGACGGCATTATGCTAAGTGAAATAAGTCAGATGGAGAAAGACAAATACCATATGATCATACTTATATGTATAATATAAAATTAAAAAAAAACTCACAGAAAAAGAGATCAGATTTGTTGTTCCCAGAGGCAGGGAAAGCGGGGTGTGAGGAAGGAGGAATTGAATGAAGGTGGTCAAAAGATACAAACTTCCAGTTATAACATAAGTAAGTACTGGGATGTAATGTACAACGTAATGACCACAGTTAACACTGCTGTATGGTACATTTAAAAGTTGTTAAGAGAGTAAATCCTAAGAGTTCTCATCATAAGGAAAAACAATATTTTTTTCTTTCACTTTTTTTGTATCAATATGAGATGATAGATGTTAACTAAATTCATTGTGGTAATCATTTCACAACATATATGTCAAATCATTATGCTGTTCACCTTAAACTTATACAGTGCTTTATGTCAATTATATATCAATGAAACTGGTAAAAATAGAAATGCCATATGATCTAGCAAACACATTTCTGGGTATATACAGAAGGTGCCAAAAAAGTGTATACACATTTTAAGAAAGGAAAAAAGTATATTAAAATTTTAATACTCTATATATACCGATAACAAAAGATAAACACGTCATGTGTATACATTTTTGGAACCCCTGGTATTCAATGGAAAGGAAATCACTATCTCAAAGAAATATCTGCACCCCTCATGTTCACTGCAGCATAATTCACAATAGGCTGGACATGGAAACAACCTAAGTTTCCACTGATGGATGAATGGATACAGAAAATGTGGAGAAAATATATACACACACACATACATACACACACATATAATTATTATTAAGTCATAAAAAGAAGGAAACCTTGCCTTTTGTAACAACATGGATGGACCTTGAAGGCATTATGCTAAGTCAAATAAGTCAGATGGGGAAAGACAAATACTATATGATCTCACTTATATGTGGCACCTTAAAAAGCTGAACTATCAGAAACAGAGTACAATGGTGGTTTCCAGGAGATGGGGGGTGTGGACAATAAGGGAGATGTTGGTCAAATGGTACAAACGTCCAGCTGTGAGATCAATAAGTTCTGGGGATCTAATGTACAGTGTGGTCACTATCATTAAAAATACTGTATTAAGGAGTAGCTGGATAGCTCAGTTGGTTAGAGCGCAGTGCTCATAACACCAGGGTTGCCGGCTCGATCCCCACATGGGCCAGTGTGAGCTGCGCCCTCCACAACTACATTGAAACAACTACTTGACTCGGAGATGATGGGTCCTGGAAAAACACACTTAAAATAAATAAAAGTCTAAAAAAAGAATACTGTATTATCTACCTGAATGTTAATAGAGCAAGTCTTAAATGTTATCACTACCAAAAAAAAAAAGTGGTAACTATGTGAGGATATGGAGTTGTTAACGACCTTATTGTAGTAATCATTTTATTATATATACATTTATCAAATCATCACAGTGCATACCTTAAACTTACACATATTATATGTCAATCATATCTCAATAAAGGTAGGGAAAAATGAAAAAGAGAAAAGAAAACCAGTGGTAGGCTGGTAAATTTTTAACAACTGGTCATCATAGAAATAGAGGTCTGATTGATAGTGCTTGCCAATTCCCATGGTCAATTCCCACTATGGCAAATTTTATGCTACTTAACATGATGTTACTGAACACAGAGTAAGGGGAAGATGTGCAAAATTGGCTCTCAAATCACTGGCCCCAGCACATTACCAATAAGTCGTCCTATTTACTCATGGATAACGCTAACTACCTCTTACTAATTGCTAAAATTTCTTCTAAGCCAGGTTGGCAGGGTGGGTAGGTAGGAGGAACATTTCCATATAATAAAGTCTGCTATGGCTTAGTTGATTCTATAACAGTGATGTTGTACAATGTGGTATTCCTATTATATTGATGAGGAAATCTGTTACGTTGTGTTAAAGAAAAATGAAAGGCTGAATAAAGACAGGCCTCGATGATGGAAAATTTTTATCATCTAACCCAATGAGTAGAATTTAGCAGTTCAATGTTAAGTTTGCAGCTAAATTGATGTGGATCATGTTGTGGACCTAATCTCCATTTTTTTGTCTTGTTTGTTTTTAGTTAGAAACAATATTGTAAGGTAATCCATTTCATACTATTATATGTAGACAGCTTTCACTGAGTGTTTGAGAAACAAAACATTCTAGACTACTTTTTACAAAAGAAAGAAAATGACTCTCATTAGCAGTGAATAGAGATATACATTTGAAGGGAATTTCAACATCACTATGGTTCTTACTAATAAATCAATATTTTTCACATATTCTATAAATCAAGAGGTCATTATTGTGGAGTCAAATACCCCTCCTAAAGTGATCTGTACTATTTATTTCCATTATCCCAATTAAACTCATGAAATCTAATACTATGATAGATGCTGCTCAGTTAGCATTTTGGGAATGCAAGAAGAAATAAATGATTGGGGACTGTCTTAGGCAATTTTTGTAGCAATAAAGAGAAATACATTCAAACTACCTAAAATATGATCAGTGTAGCAGGTTCTGTTGATGTCCATCTATATCCTTTTGGTACTCGACTTACTCCAAGCACATGGGATTATCTACCTGAGAGTTTCCTCTGGCCATAGGACTGTGCCCAGCCCACGAAAGGGGCAGGCCAGAAATGGCAAGGAATTAACAGGCCTGGGAGCAGTTATCCTCCAATGATGACTGGGAGTGGTGAATAAATATCTCAGCTACCTTTCCTCTTGGGTGGGCAACTGAGTTATCCTTTATGTTGCCTTCCAGGGGTCTCCAGCATAACTGAGCCTCAGTTGCCTATAACAGTAATATGCTAATGAACATACCTGTATTGGCTTCCTTTCCTCCTTTGTCCCAAGTCTTCACTCCTCTACCAGGGCTTCCTGGGATCTCTTCCCAAATAAACTACCTACACTGAAATTCTTGTCCTAAGGTTTGCTTCTAGGGAAACTTAAACTAGGATAATCAGTAAGGGAGAAATGATCTCATAGAAATCCAAGAAGTGGCTGGCACTGGAATGAACGTAATGGCAAATGGGCTTGGTACTGGGATCTCATGAATATTCACTATGAGGTTCCACCATTATATAAAACATGCTGTTTTCTTTGTGAGACTCTTCTCTCCCCTCTAAACTAATTTCTCAATCTCTATTCTGCAGATCTTTTCCCAACTTTGGAGCTCCTACTTATTCATAAATTTGAATTACTCATAATGTTGACTCACTCATGGCCTATCATGACCCTCCCACTTCTCTCTACTTCATGAATTTTCAGTTCCAGGCTTCACTGTTAATCATAAGAGTATAATTTCATTTTTCAATTCAAATGGTGGAGAGTGAAAATCTAATATACTCAATCTTTGAGCAGAGCTAATTACAATAGATCAGTAATACACAGTTAGGCATCATCCAGTCCAGGACACTTATATGAGAGTGAAAGAGGCATTGTTAATAATTAAGCCAGGACAATAGGTACAAACTAGGACTGTTTTGGGAAAATTGGGATGTATAGTCACCTGGGTATATGACACTAATCCATTTATACTTGCTTCCCTAAGATTAGTTGCTAAGTAATTGTCAAATTAGCCATGACTTTTATGTGTGTACAAGGGTTGGGGGTGGCTTGTACGTGATCATCCATTAAAGAGACCAATAATTGTCTAAGGAAATAAAAATATGGTCACTGTTAAGTTACAGAACAGTCACACTATAGAACTGTAAGGACCATTAAGGATCACTAGTGATCCTCATACTAACATTTGGGACCCACCAAAAAAACCTACTCTTTGAAGCACTGTCAGAACACATTCTAAGGCTGAAGACAGCTTGGTCATGTATTCAACTATAGCTTATTTGGTAAACATGCAAACCCATCTGGTAAAACATCAGTCCTCGACCATATGTTTCAAGTAAGTATTGATGAACTTGAAGCATAGAAGCCTGTTGCATACAGTCAATACTAGGATTGTCTAAAATAAATAATATTGGGATCCAATGACGTCTCACATTGACATTATTGTTTAGGATGTAATTGAAATTAAAACATTCAGAAGAGTATTCACCGCTATTGCAAATACAGTGAATGGGAAGGGAAGTCCTTTACTCCCTTACCAAGGGAGTAAATGGTTTCTTTAGTGTCTCACATCTCTGAAAAGTAAAGTTTGTCCAACCATTGTTTTTGCATTAATGTATTATACAAGATTTATCTTTCTAGGTTGATCTTGTAAAAAGTTTCTACAATTATTTTAGTAAGACTGTAAAGAAGGTCCATTTCTTTCTATGTAGTTTCAGATAGACAAGGTAACCAAGCCTTTTTTCTACTGCAGGATAACAGAAGATATAAGCTTTCAGTAATTCTCTGAGTATGTAGAGCAGGGACTGGATGAGGTAACATTCGTGAGTCCTAGGGTCAAGTTTCATCTCGGCTACTTCTGTCTCTAAATTTGTTTGTTCATCTGAGAAATGAGAAGATTGAGCTAGATCAGACTTTCCAACTGGGTTCTGCTGGCCTGCAGAGTTCCATGTATCCAAATGGGTTACTTGGGATAGGAGAGGAAGGAGTAAGGAGGAATGTCTTAAACAGTCAAAAATTTCAGGTTTCCAACACTTTTCAACCAGATGATGGGTTTGATACATTTCAACCAGATGATGGGTTTGATGTCCTCCATGCCCATGACTTCAGTAACCTTCTCTAAGTAGATAACTTCTAAATGATACCTGCAAATCAGATGCCTCCTCTGAGCATCCAGTTGCCTACTCAACATTTCCACTGGAATGTTCAAAAGCCTCTTAAATTCAATATGCCCAAGATCTCTTGATTCCCTGCAACCAACTGGCTCCTTGCTATGTTCCTTATCTCAGTGAGTGGCATCAGTATCCTTTCAGTTGTGCAATCCTAAAAACTACATGTTATCCTAGACATTTTCCATTTCCTTACAATTTATCTAACTTTCATATTCTATGAATTTGACTTTTTAACATCCCTTGAATGGTTTCAATTCTCTTCATTTACCCTGTGACCAACCTAGTCCAAACTGCTGTCACCTCTTGCCTGGATCATGGTAACAGTTTTTTAACTGGTCTATTTCTTTTCTAAACCCCTACTCCCTGTCAATCCATTCTCCATATTTACAGCAGATTGAGCTTTTAAAAAGCTAAACCTAACCCTGTTACTTCCTTTATTAAAATCTTTCAGTAGGTCACCATTGTCTTTAGGATAAAAACCAAACTCCTTTACATGGTGTATATATCTAGTCTTTTTCCAACCTCTTTTTTCTAGCCCCATCTCATCTCACATTCTCTTTTGTGCTTCAGCTACCTGAGTCTTCCTTTCAAGTCATTGTATAAACCATGGTCACTTCTGCCACAGGAACTTTGCATGTGTTATCTTCATTTGAAATGGTCTTTTTGCTCTGTCCAATCTCTAAACACCTAGCCTGATTGATTCCCATTCATCATTTAGAGCAGGGCTGTCCAAACTGCGGCCCGCGGGCCAACTGCAGCCCACAATCCATTTTTTATTGGCCCACAGCAAATTCCAAAAATATATTTAGTTTACTTAAATAAACGAGGTGAGGCAATACGTACTTCACCTCGAATGAGTGGCCCAGCTGTTTGTGTATTTTACCGAATATGGCCCTTGGTGAATAATTTTGAAAAAAGTTTGGACACCCCTGATTTAGATAGTCGTTCAAGGGTTGGTTCCTCAGAGAAACTGCACAATCCTCATGTTGGGTCATATTCGTTATCTGCCCTTTTTTAAAAATTAAAGTTTATTGGGGTTAACAACTGTTAGTAAAGTTCACTCTCCTGTGTATCTACCCAAAAAAATCGGAAAACATTTACCCATAAAGATATATGCGCCCCAATGTTCACTGCAGCTTTATTTACAGTGGCCAAGACATCTGCACTTTTATAAACACATTCCTTTCTTTCTTCCCACTCACTCCACTCATTTGTGTTATTATTTTATGAACAAATGCATTCTCCAACAGCCCTAACTCTATGAGGATGAGTCTACAGTAGATTATATTTTCCAAAAATGGTTGCAATAATATCTCCTATCCTACATGGTTTTCTATAATAATGGGGAAGCCACATGTGACTTCCCCATCAAGAGGTGGAATTTAATTCCTCTCCCTTTTTTTAAATAATTTTATTAGTTTCAGGTGCACAAGACAAAGCAATACTTAGACGTTTATCATTTATATTCCTCTCCCTTTTAATGAGAGTAGGTCTATGACTGCTTTGGCCAGTGGAATACATCAGAAGTGACACTGAGTGATGTCTGAGGCTAAGTCAGACAAAGCAATGCAACTCCCTCCTTGTTCATTGGAATGCTCCAATTTGAACCCTGAGGTACCATGTAAAAATTCCAACTATCCTGAGGTTCTGTGCTGTGCAGAAGCCAAGTTCATGGAAAGGCCACATACAGGTGTTCCAGGTGGCAGTTCTGTTTTCATATCATTCCAGCTAGATACCAGAAATATGAGTAAAAATGCTTTTGATGATTCCAACCTTAGCCATTGATTTGCCTCCAGCAATCAATTGAGACTTCCCAGCTGAGGCCCCAGACATCACGAAGCAAAGACAAGTTACCCCTGCTGTGCTCCTGTCAGAATTCTTGACCCACAGAATCCATGAGCATAATGAAATGGTTGCTTTGTGCTGCTAAATTTTGAGTAATTTGTTACTCAGCAAAAGTAAACGGAACAGAGGGTTATATTCGTCTTTCTTACAGAGGTGTACCAGTTACCTAACAATGTCAGTGATACCTAGTAGGTGTTCATAAATATATATTTATGGAAAGAATAAGTAAATGCTTTTGCTCAAGTTACTCTCCCCACGCCTTGCAGAAAGTATTTTTCCCTCCTCTGCTGTAAAATCGTATACAGCTTTCAATGGCCAATTGTGGAACCTTTAGTTAACATTTTTAGTGAGTTCTGTATAAATCTATGTAATATAAAATCTCTTGAAAAGCAATGAGCCATCAAGCTGCAACATTTTCACAAATTCTTCATTTAACTGAGCTCTCTCCAAGTTTATTACAATTACTGCTGCATCTTTATTTATTAAACAGTTTTATAATCTGCATATCAATCTCTTTATCTGCATCAAGGACTTAGTGGTTTTAAAGTGATGGTGGCAAGATCACTATCCTTATGTGCTGAAAGAACTGAGAATTTAATGTCAAGAGTTGACTATATCAGAAGGAAATTAAGTTGCAGAAACTGGGAAATCATTACTGCCAATCTATTAAAGTCAAGGTCCAGTGAAGATGCAGAAGGAAGCATCTAAGGAAAAGTAGTGACTTTGCCATATGGACAGATAATCTTTTAAGCTGCTAGAAGGTGACACATTTAAGGAATTACTGGTAGCCCTCTCTGTATATTATTATACTGGCAACAATTTAATGGTTACCAGAGGGCAAGGGGGGAGGAGGGTGGTAGATGAGGGTAAATTGAGTCAGATATATGGTGATGGAAGGAGAACTGACTCTGGGTGGTAAACTCACAATGGGATTTATAGATGGTGTAATACAGATTTGTACACCTGAAATCTATGTAATTTTACTAACCATTGTCACCCCAATAAACTTTAAAAGTATTTCTGGATGTTATGTAATACAATTGTGGAGCTATCACACGTGGAAAAACTATTTAAGAAAGGCTAAACTGTCACCCACAAAATTAAGGGCAGTTCTAGAAATTAAAGTCCAGTTTCTGTTTCTTACTCCTGCTTGTTTCTTTCTAGATTGTAGCTCCTTTTCTCAGAAGACACAAGAGTGATGGACTAGTCTTGTAATTGATCAGCTACACTCAGCATTTATGACCTAATTGTATTTGAGTTTATATATATGTATATGTACAAAAACACATACTATATATACAAAAATATATATGAAACATATACAGAGGGTACCAAAAAATGTACACATTTTAAGAAAGGAAAAACTATTACAATTATAATAATATATACTGGTAACAAAAGATGAATACAAGTTGTGTGTATGCATTTTTGGCACCCCCAATATATGTGCAAATATATATATATATATATATATATATATATATATATATATATACACACACACACACACACACACACACACACACACACAATGTCAGTAACGTGTAGTAGTTGCTCAAGATATATTTATGGAATGAATAAATGCCCATGTGTTTGCTTAAATTACTCTCCCCAAAACATTGCAGATATGCACATATATATGACATATATGTGTGGTTATGCACACAGACACACACAGACACAAACACCACATATTTCCTCACTTCTTCAGTAGCAAAATATTCTCCAATACATAAATTCACAAATGTACACATACCACTAAAGAAACCAACAGTAGGGTTTGCAAAATATAGAAGGAAGGTAAATGTCAACTTTATTTCCAAAGGGGTGTGTGTGTGTGTGTGTGTGTGTGTACACTGCCATGCCAGCTATTTTCCTGTTTACTCTCAGTCCCATTCCGTGCCCTTTCCTGGTCAAGGAACCGCATACTCCAGACTTCCTTGTCAACTGGCTTCCAAGCATGAGAAAACAACTGGAGGCACTGGTAGAGGAATCCAGAGGAGGGGAGAAGCAAGAGAACCTCCCCCTCTTTCTCTGTTTTGTTCAGTGTCTCCAGTAGCAACCGTATCTCTTTCATGGCTCCAAGTCCTGACAGTTTCTCCCTCCCTGTTCCCAGCTTCCTCTGGACTGGTATGCCCTCATTAGTTTCCGCTTGGTTTCTCTGACTCCTGAGCTCTGGTAATTCCATCTTCTCTGTTCTCCCGCCAATCCTTGGGTTGGTAGTGACTAATCTCTGGGTCAGTTCCTTCTCTCTTGTTAGATTTTTGATCATCTCTGTGATAAAGTTCCCATAAATTCCTCTTGTTTGAAATATCTAGTTTGGTTTACATTTTCTGACAGTTCTTTGTCTGATACAATTCTTAATATAGAGGTAGTCCCACAAAACAGACCCTCAAAATGGGACTCTGTTTGGGGTTGAACAAAATTATGACTTCCCTGTGGGTGAAAAATGGGATATCAGTAAGACACGATCCTAGTAGACCATGACATCATCCATAACTTGAATGAAGGAAAATCTGTTGCCAGTTGAAGTGATATAGTTCAGGCATGTTTATGAGGATACAAATGAATATAGATATCTTGTGGTAGATGTTTTAAATAAGCTTTCAACTTGTGCTGCATTAAAACAATTCATGGCTGCTTGTGTTTTTTTTTTCTTTTTTAACTTTGCAGCCAAATGCTTTAGGTAACAGATGATGGCTTAAAGAGGGACACATTGTTATTCTCTTAAGAACATTTAAGGGCGCATCTCTATTTCCACTTTAACAGAAGACCAGGCCCCTACATCACAAGCATGAGCTGCAAAAGTACACAGGAGTAGAAAAAAGTGTGTATTACAGGATCACGAAAGTCCTGTTCAAAACCACAAGTTTTGCAATCATATAGTATTGAAGAAATATTTTAACATTATATATATGAAATATTTTAACAGTATACATATGTGTACATATATGTATATATATGTAGAATACACACACACACACACACACACACACACAAACAGGAATGCAGAATGAAAAGAAGATTCTCAATCAGAATGCTGGAGAACATCTACTTTTAAGAACAATACCCTATATGTGGTCCTGGAAAGATAAAATAGTTCCGAAATGTTCCCCAAATAACAAGGCACATTGACCTAATGGATATATTTGTTTGAAATTGAAGAGTTAAATATTTGGACATCCCCAAAGTTGGCTTTCTTGAGCATCTGGGAAAGTGGTATCTTTTATATCAGGACTGGGGTGTTTCTGTTCATCACTGGGTTTTAGAAAGCATCAATTCTGAGTCATGATAAATGACCTCACTCTTACTGCAAAATGACTCATAAACAACTTAGAGCCCAAGAGATTGTCTCACAAGCTATATTAAATTTATTTGGGTATCTTCCTTATTTAAAAATCAATATCCATATGGACCTTTAGATAAATTCTCTTCCAGAACAGGTTATATCAGCAAGCAGTCCATGAAATTGGAATGTTTGTAAGCTACTTTGGTATTACACAGTAGAGTTTGTTGTTACTGTGGCCTCAATGTTTGTTAAGCTGCAACTGCCTCTAGTTTCCTTATTCCCCATTTGACAATCAGATATTGACAGGTGGCTGAGTTGGAAGAATCATATAAAAAGTCCCACAAGACCATTTTTAGATTATTCCCTAATTTAATTTAAGAGACACTGAGGGTGCAGTACAGAATTTTATTTTGTGTGCTGTAATATTAAATATTTATGTGTGCAGGACTCTTCCATGCCTGAGATGAGAACAGCAGTTAGAATTCCCTATTGATCCACTGTCTTCAAGGTTAATGAGAAAGGAAAACTGTCTCTAGGTTTGCCAAAGGTGAAGAAACATTTAAAGTCAAAACTTACATTATGATATTTACAAATATGAAGAAGACTAACAAGACCCAGTGTTTCCAAGGGTGAGAGGAAATGGACAATTGTCCTTCCAGAGAGTATTTGATACAACAAACCAGATTTTAGGATTTTATGTTAAGGAAATGATTACATAGGTATAATAGGCCCAAGGATATTCATTAAACAATGGAAGGGGAATGGAAACAAAGTCAACATTTATTAATAGGACACCAATCAAATAAAATATACTTTATGTCTGTCTTAGTTTCGTTACTCCATTTTCGTGTGATAGCTACCAGTCACACGTAACTAATGAACATTTGAAATATGGCTAGATGCAGTATGAATGAAGAATGTAAAATATCTCATTAATAACTTTTATTTTGAATCTCTGTTGAAGTGATAATTTTTTATATATTAGGAAACATTAAATGAAACATTAAAATTAATTTCATTTGTTTCTTTTTACTTTTTTAAATGTTGCTACTAGAAAATTTTAGATCGTATATATGGCTCACATTTATAGCTTGTATTATATTTCTAGGGGTAACACTGCTCTGGAAGCAAAGCTTCAGACAAGGATTTATATGCAAGTAGTTTATTAAGAAAGTTCTTCTAGGAGAAACTGGTAAAAGAGTAGGAAAAGCAGGATACAGAATCAGAGGAAACCGAGCAAGGGTGTGATTCAGATGAGGTCTCAGTCTCGGCCTGATCCTGCAGGGAGCTCTGGAGCATATATTACATCTGAGTTTGTCCCACCTTGAGGCAAGAGAGCTGGGCTTCCAAACCCCTACATCAGTCAGTCCTTGGCTGTGGGGCCACCCTGAGGGCATGTATCAACTCAGGCATTTCTGGTTCTCCATTGTGTTAAAGCAGTTCCAGTATCCCAGGGGACATCCTCTAAACATTATAGGTAGAAGCCATCGGAAGCAAAGCATATGGGAACTGAAGGATGAGTGCACAGAATAAGTGATAAGAATCTGAGGGGATAAGAGCAGTCCACTGATAATATCAGCTATACTTTATACAACGGAACTCTATGCAATAATTTTGTGGATTTAGATTTTTTATATATAGAAAATGCCAGTTAACAGAGTGGTATATTAAAAGCATGTTACCAAATACTACATATAGTATGATCCTATGTATAAAAAATTGTGTACATATTCATGTCTGCATTGAAAGATGTTTGGAAGGGTCTTCCACCAAAATATTAATATATTTTAAGCCTGAGTTGTGATATTTCACTATTATTTGTTTCTTTTACTGGCTTATTTTAAAATAACGTATATGTTCCATGTATTAGAAAACAACAAAGCTATTGAATGCATTCATAAAGTAAAAGTGATAAGTAAAACCTAAGATCTCATATATGAGAACCTGGGAAATTTTACTGAATTCATGCCTTGGTTACCTGTGACATTTTTATGATACCTGGAATGTACTTGGTGATGTGATCATGGCTGACATTCATCTGTTATATACTTGTATGGTCAAAGGGCCAGCATCTATTCTGGTTGATCAATGTATGCTGTGCTGGTCAGTAACTTAATGAAAAGAACCATTAAGACATAAGTGTATATGGTCAAATTTGGCCCTGGGTTAATTAGAGGATAAACAAGGATGCTGGATCAGAAGACCAAAGGTTCAATGCAATCTAAATTAATATAAACAAACATCCCGAGTGATTACAGAACAAAATATCAACATTTTAAATAAAGATAGGATTAGTAACAGTGCAAAAAAAATCAGTAATACTTGTCCCATCTTTGCTAAAAATGTTTATATTTTGTTCGTGATGAATTTTTGCATTAATTTTGATTTTTCAGCTATTGCACTAAAACATTATTTATTTTGATTACTGAGATTTTTGGTGCTTCCATAAATTTTGCACCCTAGAAACTGCCTCGCTTGCCTCACTCACTCCACTCCCGCTAGTCCAGCCCTGATTTGGAGGTGTCTCGAAACAACCATAGTCTAATTGACCATTCAGTGCATAAAACCATCATCTGCATATTACATTTGAGGGTTGGTTGCCAGGGTGACATCTAAAGAAACTTGCTGTAAACCCTTCCTTTCATTAATGGCAATCCAGCACTGTCTTTCCCTAAATTACAAGAAGAAAAGACAACATTTTAAATTTGGAAGTCTCCACGGGCATTTGAACAATGCCACGTATGTTCTGTTATGATGTTGAGATACAAGTATTTTCAGATCTGTTTAGAAACTGTTGACAGAGCAGTAAATAATTTGACTGTGTTGAAGATGTGCTAACATTTATGTGTATGTTAATACAAAGAAAATAAAAGTAAAAACTCTAAAGGGAAAATTGTTCATACAGACACGAAATGATTATTTAGAAGAAAACTCCTAGGTCAGGATTACAGAGAAATAACCTGCAGCAAAGGATCTTTGGCAGAGATTCCAACATTCATTCTCGGCTTCATGGGGTCTTGCATTAAGGTTGATGGAAACATATGTTCAGGATCATGTTACAGTGCATTTTGATATTATTTACCATTTTGTTTACTCCCAGAGAAAGGAGTGTGCTGAGAACATGGATGTTGCAAATTGCTGACCTCATCTCTTTCTCATTCAATCTCTTTCATAAAACCCTGTCCTTAAACAGTTGGCACTGTGAGTGGTCAAAATAAAAAGACTGAGAATAAAAGTTGTTTCTTGATAGTGGTTTTCTCCTGAAAGCTTTGTGTGAAATTGTGTATGCAGTTACATATTTATTATTATCCCAATGTATTTATGTCACTCTGGTGTTTAATTTTTCCTCCTAACTTTATAGAACTGCATATTTTCAAATTGTGTTTCTGGTGTAGGTCCTAGACCTTACAAATAATTCTTGTACTAAAAAATAGTGATTTATACTCTGGTTGAGAAAGAAAATCTCAAATAGAGCTGATTAGTCATCTCTGAGGCAGTTTGGAATTAATGCTTGAATAATTTTCTCAAGCGATACTATATAGTTTCTCCACAGGGGGAATATGATAAATGAAATATTTGGTTACTTTTGGGATACTTGTCATGTATTGTGAAAATCAGATCTTGAAGGAAATCCTTTAGAATTAAGTAGCACTCAAAACCAAAAAGTATTCTATGCCTATTTAGCAAGATTAATACTATGTGAGTGGTGAGTGATGCTTGAGAACAAATATGTGTGATAAAATGTACAGGTGACTGACTGTTTTACATGATCACTTTGAAATGGGTTAAAATGAAAAAGAACTTGTACAGCAGAAAATGAGCTCTGTGGAAGATGCTATTGGTGCTCAGACCTTATCTCCTTGGCACACACTGTTCTAGAGCATGTTGAGGGCACTGGATGGAAAATAAATACCCCAGTATCCTTTTCTTTTGGGGGTAAGCTAGGGAGTAGACAGCTCTGTAGCTTGTTGTATATTGTCTCCCAGAGTTCTTCAGTGAAAATGAGGCCTGATTGCTCACAATGACTGTATATTTGATAAAGCATTCTGCGCTGGTTTCCTTTTCTTCCCTGTTTCAATTCCTGTTTTCCTACCAGGGCTTCTGGGGTCACCTGCCAAAGAACCTACCTGCACTTGAACCCTTAATGCAGGGTCTGCTTGTGGAAAGATCCCAAACCAAAATAATCTCCTTGGAATAAGTCAATGAAGAAATGAAGTTAGTAATTAATACAGATTGATCACTCCATCAGTCCCCAAATCCTTGAGTGTGACGCAGCTTTCCTAGGACTGTTAGATGCTTTAAGTCCTGCTGTCTTTTACAAAACAATTAAAAATAAAAATATCTCATGTTATAGACTTCTTCCCAAAGTTCACAATGCTTGAAAGCAAGCTCTCTGGGCTGGGAGTGTACAATCTTGATATAAAAAAAAATTAAACACATAATAAAAAAAGTGAATAATTTTGAACTAATGTTCTCAAAGCCTCTACATAATGACAGCTTTTATGGCTCAGTGTTGACAAATGTAAAGGATATCCCACAGGCCAACTGTATACATTCACAAAATAAACCATCCAGCTGGAGGGGGGAGGGGAATGTTTTTTATAAATGAAACCAGCCCACTTGAACAGGATCTGTTCAAAAGTTATTAGTAACCTTTGACATTTCATTTGGCTTCTACGTGCTTTTCACTGGAGCTACATTAACATTTGAAAATCACACTAGCAAAACAGATGCATCAAGGCAGTGGAAAGACAAGGTAAGAGAACTGTCTTCTACTCTATCCAAATAAATCAACAGGATAACGCTGAGGAGCCTAAATAGATCTGTGTCTTTTCTAAGTATACAACAGAGAGACAATTGAGCTGTGTTGTCAGAAAGGGCAGTGATCTTTATATGTACCAAATTCAGCTCTTCATTCCCATGTTTGAATCTAAATGCCCTGCCCTTTTATCATTATTTTGTATCATTTACCACGGGAAAATATGACGCATTATGCAGATGTCAGTCCAGGTACATTTTAATTCACACCTGAAAATTCCAGACATGCCGTACATGAATGTTCACAGTTGTATTCATGATAGCCAAAAAAAACCCTGTACACAACCCAAATGTCCATCAACAGGTGAATGTGAATGGATAAACAGATCATGGTGTATACATGCAATGAAATACTATACAACAGTAGAAAGCAACAACATGGATGGATCTCAAAAACATACATTAGGGCCGGCCCAGTGGCTCAGGCGGTTAGAGCTCCATGCTCCTAACTCCGAAGGCTGCCAGTTCGATTCCCGCATGGGCCAGTGGGCTCTCAACCACAAGGTTGCCAGTTCAATTCCTCGAGTCCCACAAGTGATGGTGGGCCCCACCCCCTGCAACTAAGATTGAACACGGCACCTTGAGCTGAGGTGCCACTGAGCTCACAGATGGCTCAGTTGGTTGGAATGCGTCCTCTCAACCACAAGGTTGCTGGTTTGACTCCTGCAAGGGATGGTGGGCTGTGCCCCCTGCAACTAGCAACGGCAACTGGACCTGGAGCTGAGCTGCGCCCTCCACAACTAAGACTGAAAGGACAACAACTTGAAGCTGAACAGTACCCTCCACAACTAAGATTGAAAGGACAACAACTTGACTTGGAAAAAAGGCCTGGAAGTACACACTGTTCCCCAATAAAGTCCTGTTCCCCCTCCCCAATAAAATCTTTAAAAAAAACAAACACATACATTAAGTGAAAGAAGCCAGACACAAAAGGCTATATACTGTTATGTTCCATTAGCCTGCAATTCTAGAAAAGGGGAATCTAATGTATAAGAAAGCAGATCAGTAGTTAACTGGAGCCAGAAAAGGATTGACTGCAATGGGGCATGAGGGAACTTTTTGAGGTGATAAAAATGTTATATAAATTGATTGTGTGGTGGTTATATGAGTGACACTTACATTGGCAAATTTTATTGTATGCAAATTAGTCCTCAATAAAGTTAATTTGAAATAAAACTCATCTGAATCTTCCTTTACCAAAACTTTAACTAACAAACTATCATTTGGTAAGTAGGGCACTGAGAAAAAGAGACTGAGAACAGTTCTATTTTGTCAGTAGTTCACATAGAATTGAGCATCACCTTGCATTGTAGGAGCCTAGAGGAGCCTGGGACAAAAACAAACAGACAAACAAACAAACCTGACACCTGAAGGAATTCATCTAGAAGAGGTAGAAGGGGGATGGGTAGAGGGGAGGAGAAGGAAGGAGTACAGGTAAACAAAAGCACCTCTGACCCACTTCAAAATTTTTCCTGCAAACAATGCTATTGTATCATCACCCAGCTTGGCCATGCCCAGCGGTACCATTTTGGTGGGGAAGAGAAAAGTGAGGATGGGCAAAGGTGTTAAAATATGGGTATGAATCTCTTGGTGGTGTCTTAAAGTCCAAAATTTAGAGAATATTTTGGTGTGAAAGTGATCTAGCTCAATGTTTCTCAAACTGGAGTGAATATCAGAATCACGTGCAGCCCTAGCAAACATGCAGATGCCTGGAGTCCAGCCCACAGATGCAGGAACCTGCAGACAGACTGAGATTCTGCATTTCTAGCAAGCTTCTGAGTGATGTTGATGCTGCTGGCAAAGGGACCACACTGATTAGACCTGATTTAACAACCTACAGGAATTCCAAAGCAAGGATAGGCTTTCATACTCAATTATTGCTGAAAATTGTTCTGTTTACATGGCCAGGCATGTAAATTCAGAAGTTTTCTAGCGCAGAGGACTTATTCAAGAGAACTCTGAGTTTGCTCCTCGCTTCAAATTTGGTCAGTTTTCAGTGAGCACTCCTTTGGGTTTGTTGATGAGAGGAGGTGAATGAGCTTTTAAAAACTGATCCTGGTTTCTTACCATTTCTTTCTTAGAAAATTCCGAGTGTCATCTGTAGATGCATGCAGGGCCCTCTGGTCCTGCAGTCAAAATGTGAGAGCTGATTGTCTGAACCTTTTCAGATTGAAGTTAATAGTTTTGTGGTCGCCAGAATATGCAATTAGTGAGTTTCACTGTTCTGACATTTTTAATGTCAACATTACGAACAGCAGATGGGAGATGTCTGCATTGGGTGTCTGTTTCCAATTAAGATCTTTAATTTATGATAAATGAATACATTTCAATCATGTCAGCCTTGCATTCAGTGTATGCTTGGTTGATCAACAATAAAAGCTGCTGGGGAAGTTTTGGCATACAATGAGAGACTGAGTCAACCCACAGGAAGAAAGCTCACTATTTTAATGGTTCTTTAAATACTTACATTAAACCAGAAAAACTCAGAAAAAGGTAACAAGTGAGCTTTGCCGTTCTTTTTTCCATTTATGTATGTGAAAATTTGGAAAGTAGAAAGGGGATTAAAAGCATTTGTAGGTATCACCATCCTAACACAAACTCTGTTAGCATTTAGGCATTTTAGATAGGTATAATTATATATGCATATTGATTACTGAATTTCTTCACCTAATATATCCTAAGCTTTGTTTTGTTTTTTATACAGTCTGTTCCAGTTATCTATTCTGTATAACAAATCATCCCAAAACTTAGTTGCTTATAACAAGAAGAGCAATTTGAATTAAGAATCGGCAATTCGGACAAGGCTTGGCAGGAACAGCTTAACTCTGGTCTTCTCAGCATTAACTGAGGCATTTCGAATGCAGGGGGCTGGGATAATCTGATTTGCTCACTTGCATGTCTCTCAGTTGATGCTGACTGTTGGCTGGGACCTTAGTTTGGGCTGTCAGCAGAAATACCACATGTGACCTCTCCAGGTTGCTTGGACTTCCTAAAAACACGGTAGCTGGATTCCAAGGGTGAGCTTCCCAGGAAAGTGAGCCAGAGAAAAGCTGTATCATCTTTTATGATCTAGCTTCAGGAGACACACAACATGACTTCCATCACTTTCTATTCTTTAGAAATGAGTCACTGAGGCCAGCCCACATTCAAAGGGAAGGGAATTAGACTCCACATTTTTATATCAGGAGCACCAAAGAATTTGCTGGCATTTTTTATAAAATGATGGCATAATATTCTATCAAGTAAATATACCATCATTAACCATTTCACCTACAGTTACACATTTAGGTTGTTCCCATTCTTCGACTGTGATTAACATGTTTATTAAACAGGTCGTCTAGAAATAATTATATATTGCATTATACCAGCTGGTTTCCAAAAGAGAATTTATGGTACATATATGAGCACTTAGTGAAGATACTTTGATTTGAAAGGTCTAACCAGACTTTAATTGAAATAAGACCCTTTTAAGAGCTAGGGCTGCTTTAATAGGTGATAACCTTAGAAAGAGATGGGGAAGCAGTTGGATGCTCCCACCTTAGAACTCTCAAGAAAACAATGTGTGCAAATCTAAATTCACACTGTGAGTCCTAACATTTTCCAATTTAAGATGGACTACTAAGGAAAATGTTCTTAGCTTATTTGGCATTGGTAGGTGTAGGGGCTGGAAAGCCAATATTCCCCATGGGAATTGGGAGGAGGCAAATGCTGATGGCAAAGACAGTTAGGGTCTCCCTTGGGTGTGTAGGGACCCAAGAAAATATTTTTGTGTGGTCATCACCCAATAAATTTAATAAAATAAAATTTAAAAAAAAGAGAAAATATTTTTGAAAGGTCTCTATCTATATAAGCAACTTGATTTAAAAATGTATGACAAAATTCATGGGCTTGTTTGATTTAACGATGAATATTTAGAATTATGGGTAGAGAAGAGGCACTTACACATTTCTTTATTGCCCAACCAAAACACATGAAGATTCTCTGTGGTATCTAGGCACCATCTCTTCTTATTCAGATCTAGGAACCGTATCTTCATGCTTTGTACTGTTTACATATTTAAGTGGCTCATACCTTGATAATTTCATATTTCTCACCAGGAGAAAAAGGTAACATTTATTATTCACAACACAATGACTCTTCTTTGTATTGAAATAATATAGATCTTCTTGCCTCTGTAGTTTCCTAACACCCTTTATTTAATGGTAGTTACATCATTTTTCATGATCCTGGCAATTGCATCATTTTTCATTTTTCAAGAAATATAAAACACTAATTTGAAAAAATATATGCATCCCTACGTTTACTGCAGTGCTATTCACAATAGCCAAGATATGGAAGCAACCTAAGTGCCCATCAATAGATGATGATAAAGAAATTGTAGTATTATATACATTTATACAATGGAGTATTACTCTGTCATAAAAAAGAATGAAATATTACCATTTGCAACAACATGGGTGGACCTAGAGGATATAATGCTAAGTGAAATAAGTCAGACTGAGAAAGATGAATACCATATGATCTCACTTATATGTGCAATCTAAAGAGAATAAATGAACAAACAAAACAGAAATAGACTCATAGATACAGAGAGCAAAGTGATGGTTGCTAGATGGGAGGGGTGTTGGGGGGATGGTTGAGAAACGTGAAGGGATTAGGAAGTACAAATTGGTAGTAGTCACAGGGATATGAAATACAGTATGGAGAATATAGTCAGTAATATTGTAAAAACTATGTATGGTGTCAGATGGGCACTAGACTTATCAGGGGGTCACTTCATAAAGTATACAAATGCCCAACCACTGCACTGCAAACACCTGAAACTAATATAAAATAATATTGAATATCATATATATATTTTTTTTTCACGGAATGTAAATCACAGCATATGGAGTGTACTCAGTGGTACTGTAATAGCTAGGTAAGTTTTCAGATGGGTAATAGACTTGTAAGGATTATCATTTTGTGAGGTGTGTAAATGCCTAACCATTATGTTGTATTGTACACCTGAAATTAATAAAAAAATCTGAATTCCAAAGAATAAATTTATTTTAATAAAACTATGACCTGCAACAAAACAAAATAAATTAAGAAAAGACATTGCTTGTTTAATTCCTCCAGTTTCACTTTAGTTGATTTTCTTCTAGCTATAGTTAAGTAAAATTAAAGTTCACAATTTCTATATTAGCAGTGATAGTGTTGGATGGCAGAATTGTTTTTTAATACTTTTTTTCCTTTCCTAAAATTTCTTTCTAATGAACACCTATTAATTTTATAAACACTTATAATGTTTAGAATTTTAAATAATATAATTTGAAATAACAAAAGTTGATTTACTTAAATGAAATATGTACATACATATCAATAAGAAACCAAGCTTTAACTGGAGTGCCCATCGATGGATAAATGAAAAAAGAAGATGTGGTATATAGAATGGAATATTATTCAGCTATAAAAAACAACAACAAGGAAATGCTACCACATGCAACATGGATGGATCTTGAAGGCATTATGCTAAGTAAAATAAGTCAGAAAAAGACAAATACTGTATGATCTACTTGAATGCTGTTAATAGAGTAGATCTTAAATGTTATCATCATAAAAATGGTAATTATGTAAGGTGATGGAATTTTTAATTAACCTTATTGTGGTAATCATTTCACAATATATACGTATATCAAATTATCACCTTGTATACCTTAAACTTACATATGTTATATGTCAATAATATCTCAACAAAGCACATTTGCAGGCAAACCCTTTACCATCTCAAGAAATTTTCTAATGGGGGTGGGGGGGGGAATCCCTCCAGGGTCATGAAGGCCCAAGATGTTAAAGCATCAAATACAGAAACTAGAAAATGTCGTTATTACAAGATTTTCCAATATTAAATAAGAGTGATGAAAGAGAATATCCTTGCCTTGTTCCTGATCGAGAGAGAAATCATCAGGTTTTTGGTAGATATTCTTTACCAAGTTCAGGAAGTTACCTTATATTCTTACTTTGCTGAGAGGTTTTACCATGAATGAGTGTTGGAGTTTGTCAAATACTTTCTGCAACAATATTATCATATGATTTTTCTTCTTGAGCCTCCTGATAAGGTGGATTACATTGATTGATTTTCTGAATGCTGAAGGAGCCTTGCATATCTGGAGTAAATCCTCTTGTATACATTCCTGGATTTAATTAGCTGATGTTTTGTTGGATATTTTTGCATGAAGTTCATGAGAAATATTTCTCTACAGTTTTCTTTTTGTATGGTTTTTGTCTGGTTTTGTTGTGAAGGTCATACTAGCCTCAAAATGAGTTGTAAAATGTTCCCTTCTCTATTCTTTAGAAGAGATGGTATAAATTGGTGCTAATTCTTTGATAGAATTCTCCAATGAAACCAACTGGGCCTGGAAATTTCTTTTTTGGAAAATTTTAAATTATGAATTCGATTTCTTGAACAATTATAGAATTACTCAGATTATCTTTGTTATCTGGGTTTACTTTGATAATTTGTAGTTTTTGAGTAATTAGTCTATTTTTTCCTAAGTTTTAGAATTTGTTTATGGCATGAATTTCTTTGTAGTATTTTCTGCTGGATCTACAGTGATATCCTGTTTCATTCCTGATACTGATGGTATTTGCCTTCTCTCTTCTAGTCTGTCAGTTTTGCTAGAGGTTTATCAAATTTTTAATTTTTTTTAAAAACCAGCTTTCTGTTTCATTAATTTTCTCTATTGTTTTCCTGTTTTCAATTTAATTGATTTATGTTCTCATTATTTACTTCCTTCTGCTTACTTTGGGTTTATTTTGCTCTTTTTCTTTTATAGTTTCTTGAGGTACAAAGTTAGAGTATTGATTTGAGACTTTTCCTTTTCTACTGTAAGCATTCAGTGGTATAAATTTCTGTCTCAGCACTGCTTCAGCTGTGTCCCACATTTTTTTATTTTTGTATTTTCATTTTCATTGACTTCTATGTATTTTTAAAATTTCCTTTGAGACTTCCTTGTTGAGTCGTGTATTTTAGAAGTATGAATTTACTCCCACTGCCTCATTGAAAATGGGTAGAGTGGAAGCTGAGCTGCCCCCTTGGCCCTGCTGACACCTTCCTGGCAAAAATGAGGTACCAATTCTGACAACCGTGTTGTCTTTGGGTGGGGGTGTAATTGTAGCTCTCCCCTGGGTTCTGCTCACACCAGGGAGAGGGGAAGCAAAGGACTGACTTATACTAATTTGTTGTTGCAGGGTGAGGACAAAAGCTCAGCTCCCAGCTGAGCCCCACTAAAACTGTCCGTTGGAGGGGTGTGATTCTTCGATTGGTGTTTAGGTGGAGTAGGACAGGTATTGCTAAAAAGTTTTTCTATTGTTAGGTCACCCTTTTCCCAGTCCTTTGGAAAAGAGGAATAGGCTTTTGGTTTTCTTTGTTGTTGTTTTTTGGAGCTTTTTTTTATCGGTGTGTGTTGGTGATTCTGGGTTGGAGGCTTCTGTATCAGCTGAAATATGTGTATATGGGAGGCAATAAGAAAATCCAGGGAACTTCAGCACTTTTTTTCCATCAGTCACAATGTTCCTAAGCAGTCAGCCTTCCTCTTTCCACTTTTTAGAGTCTTCTGATGTTTGCTACATTATGTCCAGGAATTTTTAGGTATAAGAGGGAGGACCTGGGATGAATGGGGCTATTCTATCTTGACTGGCACCAGAAGTCTATGATGAGTTTTTTATAATAAGAAAGGTTGTCATACATGAAAAGTTGGGAGCCACTGTTATAGTACATTACTTGTCAGATGTTTTCCAGTGTATAGATTTTTGTGTATTTTTCTTTAAAAATTTTGGTTAGATTATATATACTACTTTTAAATGTTCTTTTTCTCTTAATATTATAACAAGTACTTTTAAATTCTATCATATCTTTATGAGCATAATTTTAATGGTTAATTTAATCATCCTTCTAGTATTATTACATAGGTTGTTTCTAGTTTCTTACCACTATAAATAATATTATCATAAATGTATATGAATGTCAAGCTTTCTCTAGTTCAGGTTATTTTCTTAGTTTATATTCCTATAAATGAAATTATTATGTCAAAGCATAAACATTTTAAAGTCCATTGGCATAACGTATTGTTCTAATTTTTATTGTATTTGACAATGGAGGGTACCTTTCTCACCTGAAACCCAGCTTTATTAAAGCCCAATTAAAATGGTCCTTTTGAACTGAGAATAAAAGTGTTGTACATCAACTACACTGGAAAAGCTGATGTGATATGCAGAATATTGCCCTAATCCAAGGAATCATTATGTGGTTAAAACAACAACAACAAAACAGTGTGTGGCTACTTTAGAACCCTCAGGAACTATGCCTGAGTTTAGTTCTTTGAAGTAATCCAGAACCTGCAACATGTAAAAGAATAGGTAGCTGGCTGTGTTAGTCACATGGCTGTTACCAAGGAAACAGAGACAATGCCTTGTGAAATCTGGTTTTGCTAGGATAGAGGGGTTGCCTAATGCCAATTCTGGTTCCTGGTCCTTAGGACAACCAACCCTCATGGTTACACTCCCGTCACCAGCCAGGACCGCTTAACTCTGCCCCTAGTCCTTTCTCTTGGAAGGCCTTATTACAGCCGGTTCCTTGGCACTTCAACAGCTTGACTCTGCTTAGCTAGTAGCCTTTCGTAATCTCAGGGGCCTGACAAGGTGGACAAGAAGGATTGACTAAGAAAGAGAATGTGGGGGTACAAACAGACCAGGCTGGAGGATATTTGGCAGATTCATAGAGAAACGAGTACTCTGCATTACGAATACTTATCTCTGTCTTAGAAATAATAAATGAATCAGTAAACTGGCAGGATACAAAATCAACATACAAAAATCAGTTGTCTTTCTATATACTAACAACACATCATTTAAAAAGGAAATTTAAAAATCATCTCATTTAGCATAGCATAAAAGAGAGTAAAATATTTGAAAATAAGCTTAACCAAGTAGGTGAAAGACTTACACAATGAAAACTACGAAACATTGCTGAAAGAAATTAAAGAAGACACAAATAAATGGAAAGCCACTCCATGTTCATGGGTTGGAAGACAATATTGTTTAGATGTCCATATGATCTAAAGTGATCTATAGAGTCAATGCAACCCCTATCAACCTCCCACTGGATTTTTATTTAAAGAAATAGAAAAAATAATCCTAAAATTCATATGGAACCACAAAGGATCCCAAATACCCAAAACAATCTTGATAAAGAACAAAGCTGGAGGCATCACACATTATGATTTCCAAACATATTACAAAGTACAGTAATCCAGTAAACTGGCATAAACACAGACGTATAGGCAAATGGAATAGACTAGAGATCCTAGAAATAAACCCATGCATATATGATGACCTGATCTCCAACGAGAGTGCCTAGACTACCAAATGGGAAAAAGACTGTTTCTTTAACAAATGGTATTGGAGAAACAGGATACCCACACGGAAAATAATAAAATTGGGCCCTTATCTGACATCATACACAGAAATTGACTCAAAATGAATTAAAGATTTGAACATAAGACCTGAAACTGAAACTGTAAAAACCCCTAGAAGAAAAAATAGGGAAAATCTTCATGAAATTGGTATTGGCAATAATTTCTTCAACATGACACCAAAAGCATAGGCAACAAAAGCAGAAATAGACAAGTGAGCCTACATAAAACTAGAGACCTGTTTTGCAGTAAAGGAAATAATCAACACAGTGAAAAGACAACCTAAGCAATAGGAGAAAATAACTACAAACAATATATATGATAAGCGGTTAATATCCAAAAAAAAATAAGGAACTCCCATGAGTCCAGAGCTAAAAATACCAGGATTTCAGTCAAGATGGCAGAGTAGGTCAATGCTGTGCTTCCCTTCTCTCATGACTACATCAAAATTACAACTAAACTCCAGAATAACCATCATTGAGAATCACCTGAAGTCTAGCTGAACCAAAACCCTACAACTAAGGACATAGAGAAGAAACCACCTTGAGACTGGTAGGAGGGGCAGAGACACAGAACAGGGTGGTCCCACACCTGCATGTAACCATTAAAAATCGAGGGGACATCTTGGCTGTAGAGGTTCTCCAGGGAGGAGCGAGAGGTCCCAGTGCCACACCAGGCTCCCCAGTCCAGGGTTCCAGTGCTGGGGAGAGAAGTCCTCATAACTTCTGGTTGTGAAAACCAGTGAAAATTGTGGCTAAGTGAGACAGAGAGTGGCTAGAGACCTAGGCAATCCTTTTAAAGGAACCTCACACAGACTTACTACCTGACTTACTCACTCACTCTGAGCTCCAGCACTGGGGCAGCAGCTTGAAAGGCACCAGGGACATATTGGGAGGAAGTGAATTGTCTCGCGTCAGGGTAAGGGCTGGAGGGGCAGCTTTCTCCTGGACGGAGGAACTGACAGAAGCCACTGTTTCTTTGTTGAGCCCTCCCCCCTCCCAGCATGCAGACACAAGTGGCTGCCATATCTGAGTCTCCATCAATGTGGCTAACACCACTGGCTCCACTTTGGTGATTCTGAGACCATGCCCCACCCAACATTTGGGCACACCCAAGCCACTTTCAGTGGCTTTTTTATACAAACTGCATGCCTTGTCTCATGCTGCAGATTTTCCTTAAGTCTCCCAAAGGTTCACAAAACCCAACAAAGCAGCATCTGGCTTCAGCATGTCCTTCACCTCTGGCTGAGCAGCCCTAAGCCTGGCACTAGTGGCAGGTGGCCTTGGTTTGTGGCTTGGCCTCTCAAGGTACCTCTAAGCACAGTGTGGGCAGCCGCCATCTGCAGATTGCTTTGGGGCTAATGCCAGGTGGCCCTGGGCAGGGCACAGGTTGTGGCTGGACTTGACCTGCAGCACATCCCCTCCCAGGTGGCCCTGGGGCTGGCATACACAGTGACCAGCTTTGAAATGAGGTGGAGGATCACCCAGCCACCTCTAAGGATGACACACCCAAAGGGCACACTGGGCAGGCACCAGAGCTTCGCTAAAGTGAATTTTGCTCCATAGGGTCAGCCCCTTCACAACAGCTCCTTCACTATAATCACGGCCAGTCCTCACAACCAATTAACACAAGGGTCAACCCCTCCCACTGACATGCAAACAGCAACCAAGGCTCAACTATAACAGGAGGACATTACCCATACAAGGAACACACCTGCGGCACCTGGCTCTAGTGACCAAGCATACTGTGCCACTGGGCCCTACAGGACATCTACTACATAAGCCCACTCTACTAAGACCAGAAGACACAGCACCCCTACCTAATTTTTAGAAACAAAAACAAGGAGGCAGCCAAAATGGGGAGACAAAGAAACATGTCCCAAATAAAAGAACAGAACAAAGCTCCAGAAAAAGAACAAAACAAATGGAGACAAGCAACCTACCAGATGCAGAGTTCAAAACACTGGTTATAACGATGCTCAATGATTTCAGAGAGAACTTCAACAGAGAGATAGGAAACATAAAAATGGAGATAGAAAACATAGAAAAGAGCCAGTCAGAAATAAAGAAAACAATAAGAAATGAAGAATACATTATAGGGAATCAACATGAAGCAGAGAATTGAATCAGTGATTTAAAAGATAAGGTAGCAGAAAATACCCAATCAGAACAGCACAGAGGAAAAAAAATTAAAAAAAATGAGGACAGTTTAAGGGGCCTCTCTGGTACATTACCAAGCGTACCGACATTCACATCACAGGGGTGCCAGAAGGAAATGAAAGAGAGCAAGGAATTGAATCCTTTTTGAGGAAATAATGACAAAAAATTTCCCCAACCTGATGAAAAAAATGGATATTCAAGCCCAGGAAGTGCAGAGAGTCCCAAACAAGATGAACCCAAAGAGGCCAACACTAAGACACATCATAATTAAAAGGGCAAAGGTTAAAGACAAAGAGAGAATCTTAAAAGCAGCAAGAAAAATAAATAGTTATCTACAAGGGATCTCCCATAAGAATGCCAATTGATTTCTCAACAGAAACTTTTGCAGGCCAGAAGGGATTGGCAGGAAATATTCCAAGTGATGAAAAGCAAGGACCTACAACCAAGATTACTCTACTCAGGAAAGCTATCATTTATAATCAAAGGACAGATAAAGAGCTTCCTAGATCAGAAAGAGCTAAAGGAGTTCATCACCACCAAACCAGTATTACAAGGAATCTTAGAGGGACATTTTTTAAGACAAAAAAAAAAAGAGTGAAAATATGAATAACATAATGGCAATAACTACATATCTATCAACAATTACTTTAAATGTAAACTGATTAAACGCTCCAGTCAAAAGACATAGGGTGGCTGAATGGATAAGAAAACAAGACTCTTACATATGCTGCCTCCAAGAGACTCACTTCAGATCAAAAGACACCCACAGACTGAAAGTAAAGGAAGGCAAAAAGTTATTTCATGAAAATGGAAACAAACAAACAAGCACACAAAAGCTAGAGTAGCAATATTTACATCAGACAAAATAGACATTAAAACAAGGCTATAACAAGAGACAATGAAAAACCCAGGAATCACACTTCTGGGTATTTTTTCCAAAGAAACCTAAAAAGCTACTTCAAAGAGACAGGTGCATCCATATGTTCATTGCAGCATTATTTACAATAGCCAAGATATGAAGGCAACCTGGGTGTCCCTGAATGGATGAACAGATAAAAAAGAGGTGGTACATTTATACAATGAAATATTACTCAGTCATTAGAAAGAATGAAATCTTGCCATCTGTGATGACATGGATAGATCTAGAGGGTATTTCACTGAGTGTAGTAAAGCAGACAGTAAAAGACAAATGTCGTATGATTTCACTTATAAGTGGAATCTGAAGAACAAAATAAAAAAACGGAACAGAAACAGTCATAGATACAAAGAACATTTTGATGGCTGCCAGATGGGAGGGGGTTGGGAGTGGGTGAAAAAGGGGAAGGGATTAGGAAGTACAAATTAGTTGTTCCAAAGTAGTCATGGGGATGTAGGATGTAGCATAAGGAATATAGTCAATAATAGTGCAATAACTATGTATGGTGTCAGATGGGTACTAGATTTATCAGGTTGATAAATGGGAAGGGGTTGGGTGCAGGGTATAAAAGGTGAAGGGATTAAGAAGTACAAATTGGACATTACAATATAGTCATGGGGATGTAAAGTAAACCATATGGAATATAATAAATAATATGGTAATAAGTATGTATAATGCCAAGTGGGTACTAGTTTAGTCAGGGGGATCATTTCTTAAATTATATAAATGTCTAATCATATGCTGTTCATATGAAATTGATATAAAATAACACTGATTGTCTACTGTAACTGAAAAATTCACAATTGAAAAACGGGAAAAAAGGTGAAGGACAGTAAGTAGTCCAAATTTCCAGGTATAAAACAAATAAGTCATGGGGATGGAATGCAAATATCTCTCTTCAAGATTCTATTTTGAATTCTTTTGGATAAACACTCAGAAGTGGAATTGCTGGATCATATTGTAGTTCTATTTTTAATATTTTGAGGAATCTCCATACTGTTTCCATGGCAGCTGTACCATTTTACTTTCCCACCAACAGTGCACAAGGGTTCCAGTTTCTCTACATCCTCACCAATACTTCTTATTCACAATAACCAAGATGTGGAAACAACCTAAAGGACCATTGACGAATGTATGCATAGATGAAATGTGGTACATACATACAATGGAATTCAGCCTTAAAAATGAGGAAACCCTGTCACATGCTACAATATGGATGAAACTGGAGGACATTATGCTAAGTGAAATAAGCCAGTCACAGAATGACAAATACTGTATGATTCCATGTATATGAGGTACATAAAGTACTGTTGGCCTTCTGTATCTGTGTGTTTCACATCTACAGATTTCAAACAACTGCAGATGGAAAATATTTGGAAAAAAATGTTATGTTGTTGCTGACGTGTACTATGTAGTTAGGCCTACAATGGTTGTCTGTACTAAACATGTACAGACTTTTTTTTCTTTGTAATTAGTTGCTACACAATACAGTATAACAACTATTTACATAGCATTTACATTGTAGTAGGTGTTATAAATATTCTAGAGATAATTTAAAGCATACAGGAGGAATCTGTAGCTTGTATGCAAATACTATGCCATTCTGTACAAGGGGCTTGAGCATCTGCAGATTTTGGCATCTTGTAATGGTCCTGGAATCAATTCCCTGCCAATACCAAGGGATGACTATAGTTAAACTCATAAAGGCAGAAAGCAGAATGAGTTTGCCAGGGGCTGGGGCGAAGAGGAAATGGGGAGTTGCTGTTCAATATGTATAGAGTTTCAGTCACACAAGACGAAAAAGTTTTAGAGATCTGCTATGCAACAGTGTGCATATAATTAGCAATACCGTGCTACTGGTATATACTTAAAAATTTGTTAAGAAAGTAGATCTCATGTTGTGTGTTTTTTACCACACACACAAAAAATACTTACCTTTCAGTATTTTAGTGCTAAGTTAAAAATATTTGTTTGTGGAAGCATTTCATAGAGATACATTGGCTTACCATCTTTCTTTGTGTAAAAATAAAGGGAATTAAATATTATTGCTCTCCCACCATTGAATAAAGCTAGCTCGCATTGATTTAACATCTATACAAACTGCCCTATTTAGTTCTCTAAAGGAATCCTGTAGCATCAATATTCATGCATTCATAGATTCATTTCACAAATTTGCATGTTTACTCTTTGCCTGGCACTGTTTAAGGCACTGGAGATACAACAGTGTACAAGACAAGCAAATGACCTGACTGCGTGAAGCTTAGACTCCAGTGAAGGTGATAGAAAATAAATGAATAGTTATACAATTTTTATAAGTAGATATAAAAGAATATAATATAATATAATATAATATAATATAATATAATATAATATAATATAATATAATATAATATGATTCAATATAATGTCAAGTGGTTAAAAGTGTTACAACAAGTAATAAAGCAGAATGAGAAAATAGAGTCAGGAGCTATTTTAGAAACATCAGGGAAGGCCACTCTGAGGAGATATCATTTGAACATATCTGAGTGAACTGAGAGAGTAAGCCATGAAAAATCTGAGGAAAGCATTTCTGGCAGAGAGAAGAACAAAGCAAAGGCCAACAAAAGCAAGGAGGCCAGTGTGGCTGGAATCCAGAGGAGAGGAAACCTTAGAGAGTTCATGGTTTCAGTTTTCATCTCAACAGTAGCCAAGCTGGTACTTGAGCAGGTTGGCTGACTCCAAAACCCTTGCCTATTCCATTATACTGAGCCATTTATTACAATAACCTGACACATCCTCACTGAGGCTGGGACAAAAGCATTGAAAACCATTTGTTTCTGGAAGCATTTCATACAACTATATTGGTTCCCCATCCCCATTTTTCTACCCTGCCTGAGGGAAAAAGGACAAAGACTTGAGGCATATGTATGACTACAGCTTTTATTTATTTATTTTGTTAAGGGACTTTATGGTTAGTAATATAAAATATGGTCTTAATTTACAAATATAATAATGAAGGTCCAATACCCTTTTTGACTTTAAGTTTGCTTCTTAAGAAAACCCAAAGCTATTCCTATTCTTATTTCTAGTATCCTGGTATTGAATGAAGGATACCCTTAGCCAAGTCACACATAATCCATTATCTTCAAATGAGACTGAAAGCAAAAAAATGCCTCCAAGTTTTAGGTTTTGAAAGGGTTAGGTAAAGCTGACATCCAATAGTTACTCCATTTTTTCTACTACAGTGTTTGTGAAAAAGGAAAATATTACTTGAATTTTTGGCTGTCTTCTTTGAGACTTATATTTTTCATAAAATTGCCATCTGGGGTGAAGAAAAAGGTGTTGTTTTTGTTAATTAAAGTTTATCGGGGTGACAATTGTTAGTAAAATTTCATAGGTTTCAAGTGTACAATTCTGTAATACATCATCTATATATCGCATTGTGTGTTCACCACCCAGAGTCAGTTCTCTTTCCATCACCATATTTGATCCCTTTTACCCTCATCTACCACCCCCTCCCCCCTTACCCTCTGATAGCTACTATTGTCTGTGTCTATGAGTTTTTGTTTCTTTATTTGTTTGTCTTGTTCCTTTGTTGATTTTGAGAACCATACGATTTCACTAATATATGGGATATAAAACTAAGAGCAAGGCTTTTAAGGTGCCTTAACCACGTCAAGATGTGTATTAATAAAAATAGCATATTTTTATTGATTTAAAAAGGTTCCATGTACATCACTGAATTTACATAATAAATATGCTAATTTCTTGTTTTTTGCAGTAACTAGATTTTATTAGTAATTCACAGAATAAGGAAACTGATGGTCTAGTTATTGTGATGAGTCAACTAGTAGGTGCAAAGCATAAATGGGCTTAAAATTGGCATAAATTGGGCACACTCCCAAATGGCAACAGGTAGTCACATATCTGTAATTCTGGATTATCCCTACCTTCTGATCCTTTCATTCCTTTTATCCCCTAACACTCAACTCACTAAATGTAGCTAATCTACATGGATATGGATATGTAACCACTGTGGAATGGTTAACAGCTGGGGGTTTGAAAGCAACTAATTTTACCACAGACTGTTGTGTAGCACTCCAGTAGTTACTTACATCAAGGACATTTCTTGGATGCCCCAGTGTTGCTGGTCATGTCCTTACTTCAGCCTGATTTCACCCATTCTTTTTTTTCTTTAGTTTCAGGTGTGCAAAAGAATGTAATAGTTAGACATTTATACCCCTCACAAAGTGATAACACCCCCTCCCCAATCAACTACCCCTCACACAGCCGTTACATTTCCACTGTCTCTATTCCTTATAATATGCTAATTTCTTGATGCAAGCTCCCTAATATCTCCTGAAAGTACTGTTGAAAACCTTAAGAAATGTAATGGCCCTTTGAGGAAGTAAATTTTTTTAAGGAACAGGTAAGAAAATTAATTTTTTCTAACCAACAGTAGATTTCCATTTTTTAAAGAAATATTTGAATGAAGTTCAGGATCTAAGATAAATAGCATAAAGCTAATCAAAGAATACAGTTTGTGTCATGGTGATTGGTGCTAACAACAAAAACAGAAAAATATTTGTCTGCCTAAGACATATTAAGGCAGCTAAAGACTAGTACAGATATATAGATTTCCTTAATGACAACTGGAAATATTTCTGTGATTTCTGTTTGAAGAAAAAATAAATAAGCTCCTCATATGGTTTTGCATCTTCTATACAAATTCCAGTCCATCAGTGTCAGTTAACTGTTTACCTTCTTTCTACGAAGCTATCATTAAAACTCGCAATTGTGGAACAAGTTATAAGGAAGCCAGCCACAAAAAGACAGTTTATAGTTTTCAAATTACAAATAATGAAAATAGACAAAATTACCCTATAGAAAGGTACCTATATGGCTAGTAAACAATCCCTGTGGTAAGGAAACCAGCAAAATTTCATCTCATGCCTTTCTATAAATTTTTGACAAGAAAAATTTACTTTTTACGAATATATCGTTAACACCAATATAAGAAACAACTTTTACCATACAAAAGTAAAAATTGTATTTTACTATATTAGTAAGTTTCTTAATTATTAAAAAACAAATAAAAGTTCATTATGTTAAAATATGTATGTTTTAAAAATAAAATGATTAGCACATTTAAAGTCTTCATAACATGGTAAGCATAACATAACCAAAAAGAGCTACTCAGAAGAAATGACCTAGCCTACTTCTCTGCCACAAATATTCTCTATTTTCCTCTGTTACAATATTATTTGAAACAAAATTGAATGCAATAAGTGAATTTACCATCACTAAGATTATCAACATACTTGTTGAAAGCTGTAAACTTTGTATATGTTTGTAGAATGTTCATAAAATGTTTTACAACTCTGAAAAAGATGGATCCTCAAAACCACACTTTGAGAGTGTCAATTGCGTTCTGCTTATTTCTCCTATTAGAAAAGTGACAGTTGATGGAGAGAAAGGTTATTGGCAGGAAAGGAATGAAAATGGGCATGTTTCTAATCTTATTTAATCTTAGTCAAAAGGATTTAGTATTATTCATTTCTCTCTCTCTCTCTCTCTCTCTCTCTCTCTCTCTCTCTCTCTCTCTCCCCCCTCCCCCTCTCCCCGTCTCCCCTCTCCCCTCTCCCCTCTCCCCTCTCCTCCTCTCTCAGGTAGCACAACTTTCTAGAAAGAATTTAGGCTTCAGAAATGCACCCCAATGCCAATTCCTCTCAGGGTATCTATTTGCTCATCTGTCAGGTTGTAATAATAATACTCATTTTATAAAGTGAGTAAATCTGTAAGATTACAGATTTACTTAACTGAAATAAGCTATAGAAATATTATAGCATAGTGTCCGGCATGTTTTATGGAGGAATGTTTAAGAGCAAACCTCCTAGAGCGGATGCCAGTGAAAGCAGGTGTAAGACCAACTAAAACCCAAGGACTGGCTGGATCATTAGATCTAATCATTGTGCTGGGTAACTTCCATTTGCCTCTCCAAATCCCCTCTACCCACCTTCTCCACCCACCTCTGTGCTTCAAAGGAATAAAAACTGGAGCAATACCCTGGAGAACAGCTAAAGACCTCCTGGGTCATGGGGTCATTCTGCCCTCTCCTGTTGTTTTCTTTTCTCTCATGCAGTGGAATCCACAGCTCTATGGATGACATCAGCACTGAGAAAACAAATTCTAGATTGAGATTCAAGGGAAAGCGCCCCAATCCCCCTCCCCCCAACACACACACAGATCTGGGCTACCAAGGGAGCTGCTGCAGAATCTGGAAGTCACAGCTGTGAATTCCAAACTCCTATAGCCCACATCACAATCCACAGCAACAACAGGGATGCCTTACACGCTGCCTCTCTTCCCACTTAACTCGGCTCCCCATTCAAGTTTCACACACAAGAGCATCTGATTGGTAGAGCACAAATCACATTCAGAATCCTAGCTACAAGGGAGTTTTTCAGTCTTTGAAGTACAGAAAGGCACACTAGAAAAAGGCTGGAATAGAAGAGTGAGTCACTCCTTAGCATCTGCTGCAGAATGCCATCAAGCTCAGCAGTTGGTGATGGCCTTCCTTTGACATCTGAAAAGACTGGGGGAAATACAACTGCAGACTGAATCTTATAATGAATGGAAGACACCATAAACTGAAGGAAAGGAGTTGACTGTGCACCTCAAAAGAAGTCATAGGAAAATCACCTTCTTAAAGATACCAAGTGTGAGGATCTGCATGAATGCAACTTCTCTAAGCGGTGCAGTCTCTGTCTCCATTTCTGATGCTGGAAAGGACCCTCCAGCAAAATACCTTAGTACATCCACTGCCATTTCGGGGGCTGGATCTGGACTACAGGTGGAATGCTCCTTAGGCCCTCAGGCAGGTCTGCGCAGCATAGCAGACAGTCACTAACTACTTTTCGTGAAGGTGTCTCCCAGTAATGCTGCATATGACCAGCACAGTTCCTGCTCCACTGCTGATATTTTGGAAAAGAAATACAAATTTTTTCTTAAACTTTAAGCTGTTTTTGTTCTTGGCTTACAAAAAGAAGCAAGGAATTATTGGCATTATCTCAGAAAAACATTGCTAATTAGTAAAGAAAGATAATAACTAAATTAAGGAATACTTACAACTCCAGTGAACATGACCTAGGACTACAGTATGATTATAAGACAATCATACGTATGTACTGTATTGGGGGGAAAGCTTTTAAGGGGGAATAGTCACTCAGCCTAGAATGACATTTCCCAAAGCAGGTTTCCTGTGATTCCAATAGTGGTTTTGGTGTGATAAAAACATTTTAATGGTCAGGAAGTCCTCTCATTGCAGTATGCCTGCCCCTTTGCAGTGCAACTTTGCCGTTCTTCCCACCCAGAGGGTCGGTCTATTTCTCCACCACCTTGTATCTGGGCTGGACTTGTGTCTTGCTTTGACCAATAGAATATAGCAGAAGTGACTTTTTGTGAGTTCCAAAGCCTAGGCCTTAGAGGTCCTGCAGCTTGCACCTTCCCAATTGTGGACACTGGCCTGAGGCTACCACATCAGGAAGCCAGTCTATCCTACTGGAGGATGATGGCTCACATGGAAAGTAAGAGGCCAGCACCAACTGCCAAGTATATTACCAAGGCCATCTCAGGCCTGCCTGTCTAGCCAACTTTCCGGCAGAAAGCCACATCAGATGTGAGTCCAAGTAAGACCAGCAGAACAACCCAAACAATCCACACAATCATGAGTCATAATAAATTGACATTACGTTAAGCCAAAAATAAAAAAAGGCTTCCATTACTTGCCCTCTTACCATTACTTTTAGGATAAAGTCTAGGCTCATTAATCTGGTTTCTAAGGTCCATCATGACATGTTTCCTTATAACATGGACCCTGAAAATCTCCACTAAGAGCCCAGATTCTATATATGATCATTGGAAATGCTTGCCCATTTTCCTTACGGAAGAACTAGAAAACATGGGAAGCTGTTTAGGCTGCTGTCATTGTTTATATAATTACGAAACTCAACAAAACAGCTGCCAGTGTGCAAAACAGCTGCCAATGTACAGAGTATGAAAAAGGAAGCCTATCACACATAAGGTGTTTTCTGAAGAATTCAGAGAGCTCTGCTGGGGTACATAGGGAAGTTTGCAGAGCTATATGCCACAAGCTATTTCCAACAGCTGCCTTTGCTGGAATCCATGCCTGCTATCACACAAACATACACATACATACACACACACACACACACACACACACCCCACAGATAGAGACAGAAACTTTCTTTATGTTTCCACAGAGTCTTTCTATTGAATTGATTTTTGTTTAAAGATCTTAGAAAATGTCCCCAAATTAACTTCTTGAAAAACAGATCACAAGGTAAAAATTCTACAAATACCATTCTCCACACCCATAACACTATTACCATCCATTTGGACAATTATGTTTCCTTGCTGGGCTTTCCTTTCCTTACTATATAAAATTAGGTCCCAGCTGAAAAGGAAGAGAGGAGAACAAAGACTTCATGGGTTGCTGGATGACACTGCCTTCTCCTGCCAATAGTTTTTTTCCTTCTCACACAGTTAAGCCCATATCCAGATGTATACTTGCTTTGTGCCACTTACTGATCTTGGGGCCGTGGGTGGGGATAGTTTATTGTACGATAAGGGACTCGGAAATAAATACCAGCAATCAAAATGCATCACAAAATGTAAGGGTTATCAGAAGTCTGATTCATATGCAAAAGTATGAGGAATGAATGAAATGCTTTGTCTTCCTTGGAGGAATCTTTATCTCCCAAGCTTTATCTCTAGCCACTACTTCTTTCCCAAATCACTGAACTTCTAGTCCACCTACTGGATTGCTTCTTCTGTGGCCTCAAGAGAAATATCATGAATTGGACCAGGACAACTTGTAGTCACAGACAAAACCTCAACCTTGGTTTAAATACGTTTTTGTCACCTATTGTATGCTTCCACCTCAGTTTCTGAACATAATTGGAAAAGAAGGTACGCAGGTAGGCTCATTTTAAATTTATGACCATGAGCAACACGTGGACCTTCCGTGCTGCCTGGCAGTCCTGTCATACTTCCCTAAGGTCAAATCACTCTCCCATTATCTAACATGACTAGATCACACCATTGCCTCCTGCCTCAAAACTCCAACACCTCTCCCCACTCCTCACTTTTTGCTGATGACTTTACTTCTTGTTTCACTGGAAAATCAACCAGAACGAGTTTCACATCCTTCACCACATCTTCCAATCTCATTGCATCTGCCTCCATACACTTGGCCTTCTCTCCAGGGACAACAAATAAACTGACTGGCTCCTATCTTTATGTATTGTCACCCACAGCCTTCTCACCACCTCAAGTATACTGCCTCTGTTAACTGTACCTCTTTTCTCCTGGAGCACCTATTTTGCTGTCATTTTCATCAGTACACAAAAATGCTGTAATATTAGGTTGGTGCAAAAGTAATTGCGGTTTAAAAGGTTAAAAATAATTGCAAAAACCACAATTACTTTTGCAACAACCTAATGGATCCAATCATAAAAATCTCCCTTGTTTCAACATTTCCCTCACCATTTCATCATTCCATTTTACAGCCAAAGTCTTTGAAATGTTGCCTATACAACCTTCACTTCTTCCCTTCCAACTGCTCCTTGACTCCACTACAACATGGTTTTTGTTATCAACACTCTACTGAAATCTGCCTCTTTAAGTCTCTTCCACATTGCCAAATCCAATGTCCATCCTCAATTCACCAGAGGAAAATATTTGACAAAGGTGATCATTCTCTCTTTCATGAAACACTTTCTTCACTTGGCTTCTGGGACTGGTTTTGCTTCCCTTCGTGGCTGCCTGCCTGAGTCTACTTTACTGTTTTCTTGTTCCATATTTCTATATATCATAGTGCCCCAGAGTGAATCCTCATACACCTCTCTATCTACACTCTCTAGATGATTTCATTGCTTTAAATACAATCTATAAGTCAATACCTCCCAAAT